>NW_028236861.1:0-58193 GCF_017979445.1 Akebia trifoliata
CCCCATTTTTGCATCCGCCTGATTAATCAACTCGTCAACCCGATCGCAATGATTCCCAATGATGGATGTGTATTCCATTGCTTTATTTTGTTACCAGATATGTTTCAGAAATCCGGATGAGGTATCTCGAATTGACAAAACCTTAGAAACCACGTTACGCTAGGAAAATACGACCCCAGAAACATAGAAATCATCATCTTGCAGACCAAAAGAAGCTTCACGATAAAAAAATCACTAAAAATGATTAAATTACCAAAATACCCCTAACCTCAAAACGACCCTAGAGCCTACGTTACGCTTAGGAAAACCCATTCGAACACATAAAATGACAAATCGGAATCAAATAAATCATTTCACCAATTTTAACAGAATTTGACAAAATTACGAAAATGCCCCTCATAAAGTTCATGATCGTTTCACACAAAAAATTTCATAAATGACACAAACTAATATTTCCATTGAATTCCTTACGAAAAATCGATTCTAAAACATCCTAGAACATTAAAAACCGACTTGAAACGTGAAAAGTCCTCTCCGGGGGCAAAACGGTAATTTCACAATTTTCATAATTAAAAAATTCGAAATTAATAAATAAAACATTAAATAATTAAATTGAAACATTAATGAAATTAATTTAAAATTTTGAATTAAAAAATCGATCAATCGGGCTCTCAGGCAAAATTGTTGAGGGTTCGTGAGATATTTCTTTAAGAACCCCTCAATTTGGGGGTCCAAAGAATTAAAGAAATAATGGAAGGGGGTTCTCCAAAAAAAATTAAAAGTAAATCAAGCAAGACTAAGGTCAAGGTATTAAAGTCAATCAAATAAGACTGAAGTCAAAATTAAAGTCAATTAAGCAAGACTAAAGTCAAGATATTGAAAGTCAATCAATTAAGACTAAAGTCAAAACATTAAAAGTCAATCAAATAAGACCAAAAGTCGTAATAAAGATCTAATTAAATAATAACTCTATCTAATAGAGTTCTAACTTAAAAACAATTCTACCTAAAACAATTCTAATTAAAACACAATTCTACCTAAAACAATTTTAACTAAAACACAACTCTAATTAAAAGATCTCTAATTAAACACTAACTCTATCCAAATCAACCCCTAAAAACATCTATAAATAGAGGTGCTCACACCATATTTTCGTATCAAATCTAAACCCTAAGAGAAGTAGGTCTAGAAGCTCCCCTAGCCCCCCATAACCCCTAGTTTTGGAGCCCCAACTCCTTAACTAACATCCCTCCTTCAATTTTAGTCTAGAAAACACCCAAAAGCCTTCTAAAAACACCCCCAAATCCGCAACGAACTTGAAGAGTTCAGATTCAAAAACAAGGAGATACCTTACCTCGGAGATCCGAAGTCAAATCCGGAAATAGAACGAAGCAAGGGAGCACGGTACAAGGAGCTCTTTTTATCAGATCTGAGGGAACCAAGTCCTTGCCATCGGAAAGGTAAATTTTTATTTATTTTTTATCTAGGTTTTAGCAATGTAATTTACTTGGGAAGTTAGTAGAGACCGGCTTTGGCCGGGCGGGGTTGGTGCCTAACACCTTCCAACCCCGTAATTTGATCCCCGAATTCAGATTTTTTATGGTAGATTAGTTCCTTTTATCTATGTTAGAGTCAGTTTGGTTCCTAGACCACAATAACTAGGTGGCGACTCCCAAACCTCAAGGGTCAAAAGCGGATCCGCGCACCCCGCAGATCGAGGGCGCTTTCAGTGGCGACTCCACTGGGGACCGATGAGGATCAAACTTGAAAAGTCCCAGGTATGGGAATATTGCCAAATAGACCTTGTTTTTATTTTATTTCGTTTAATTGTTTGTTTATTCTTTTATTTTAGATTTTGTTATTATTGTTCTGTTGAACTTGTTTGATTGGATTTTAAGTACATTATTTTTGGATATTGTTTTCTAGGGTGCAATTGTGACCCATAATAATTTGAATTTCCAAAAATTGAGGATGGAATAATGATTCTTGAAGACAAGGCTATGAATGGTTTTTTTTTTAATGTGTGTGTGGTGTGCAACTAATTTTTTATTTTTTCTTTTGAATCTACATGTGACAAAGGCATCAAAGAAAAAGAGAAGAAAAAAAGGGAATTTTTATTTTTATTTTTTATGCTGCTGTTAGTAAAAAGAAATCTGTTGTGTGCCATAAAAAATTCGAAAAAAAACAGCACTTAAAATATGGTGTGCCAATGGTAAGGTTCCCTTTTTCTTATTATATCATCTTCTCCAATGGAAACACCAAGACAGAGAGGATCTCTCTCTCTCTCTCTCTCTCTCGCTCTCTCTCTCTCTCTCTCACTCTCTCTCTCTCTCCTCTCTCTCTCTCTCGCTCTCTCTCTTCTCTCTTTCTCTATCTCTTGTGTCTGTGCATGCTTTGAGTGATTCCTTGAATTGAGATCGATTAGGTATTAGGCTGTAATTATCTTGTTTAATCTATCTCAACTATTTCAATCTCTTAAATTGCGTTTTCTTCATGATAAAATGATGGGAAGTGATGGAGTTTTATGTTATGATCATCGTGATCATGAAGGTTCTGTTTTGAGAAATTTGAAGAACAACGGAGTAGAAAAATTTGGATTCATCTATGTGGAGAAACAGTAGTTTGAACTTTGAATTAAATTTCTCAAGTTTGAGATGTGTCTAACTAAAAAGAGTTCTACAGTCTGTGAGTCAAGCTCGAAACCTGTTTGAAATATGATTCCTTTGAATTTATATCGATTAAGTTTAATCTGTTAAATATTATTTCTTGATTGAATCTCTGAAAGATTTCGAGCTCTAAAAGACTGCTAATGAAAGATAAGGTGGAATCGTTTTTTCCGGATTTGGGTTTGTTTTGAAGATCATGAGAAGCCTGTTTTGAGGTTTCTAACGCCTTCAAGAGCTGCTGGTTTTTTTCCTTATGAGTTTCTTCCACAACTTTGTCTCCATAAAAAGAGTATTAAATAAGTTCAATCCACTGTTGGAGGATCTCCTTCAGCAACATAATAAGGTGCGGTCATTATCATCTGTGTTTTCTTTAATGAAGGCTATTCCACCTGCAAATTGTTGATAAAAAGGTATAGTACACAGATGCTTCATACGTTTATCTAACAGTAACTTTCAAGGATTATTTTAATTTAAGTTTTATCTTTTCGTGAAAAAAAAACAAGAGAGTTATGAGTGTGTGTTGCTGGCAGCAACATAGTAATACTAAAGAGAAGTCGTGAGTTGAGTTGAGCGTTGTGTATCTTGCTAGCAGCAATATACAAAACGTACAAAAAAGGTGTTGAGTGTGCATATTGGTGGCAGTCAACGTAAGAAATGTTGAGTGCTGTGTGTTGGGTGTGCAGGCCATATGTTGAGTGGGTTGGCAGCAACAAAAAAGTGGTGTGCTGGCAGCATGTTAAAAAAGGAATGAGTTGTGTATGAGTTGAGTGAGGTGGTAGTAACATAAAGTGTGAGTTGGGAGAGTTGTTGGCAGCAAGATATAAAAAAAAATAAGCAAAGGGGTGAGGCTATCCTTACCAATTTTGTAAGATTTCAGATCTTGCTAAAGGCCTTTGATCTCCCCCATGTGGCAACAAAACATATTTTTAAAGAAACAAAAAAAAATTATTAGAGATTTACTTGGTAGATTCGTTGTTGCATTTGGATTAAAAAAAAAAGATGGTTTGATTTTTTCACTAACTTAACAAGGTTTCTTTCAATTTACTAAGGATCATTGATCTCATCACGTGGCACCCGAAAAGTGATCCAATGTTACGTGTACGCGGCGGACAACATTCTATGTTTTTTTTAGAAGTTTTTACTCTTTTAAAAAAAAAATTATTAAGTTTCATCTTGAATTTTGATGTGAAATTTCATAGTAACTCATTTTCAAAACCTTGGATCGAAGCTAAATTTTATTTTAAATATTCGGATCTAAATTTTTTCCATCAAAATCTATAAGGTTTGTGACATTGGATTGCCAACATGATGAACCACGTGAACTCAATAACCCTTAGTAACGTTTCAAATCTTATTTAGTTGGTTAAGATAACCCAAATTCTTACTCACAAAATTGGTTGAGTAGCAAACTACTAAAACAACAGAATTTTTGTGCTAAAAAAGCAACAAGTCCACCCGATAAAAAAAAATGGTTGGTGGTTATTGGACTCATATCTGATTGATAATTGATATTCTTTTTAGTGCGGTCCTGATTGATTGATCATCTTGCTCTCTTTTGCACTACCTTGATTGCTTGCCTATCTATATATGCCATGATCTTGATTAATATATATTTTGATGTGCATGCCTTAATCTTGATCTTGATGCTTTGGATATTTATGTTGTATGATCACATTTTATAATATCCATATTTTGATGGTTCAATTGGACCCATGGGCCCATTTGTTTGAAAAAGGCCCCGGGCACACCCCACCCTGTTTTGCACACACCACATGCACGTTTACTGCTTTACTCACTTACACGTCCCATTTAGCCAATGTGGCACTAGTGCGTGGCCCGGTCTCCTCGGAGATGCGACGTCATTCATGAAACCCACAACTCCAGTCACGTACCTTAGGGTATATCAAACTGGGGCATCAATACCGTCTGATCAGGTGATTCTGAGAGATATATTGATGCACCTAGGCTGGAGCGACCTGAGCCTTTGACCTATTGTAAGCCACACAGTCACATGTCCCGATTGCCAACGTAGTACTAGTACGTGGTCGGTCCCCTCATGGGATGCCAAACCATTTATGAAAGCTACAACTCTTGACTCGTACCCGTAGGTATAAAAGGTAATCTAAGTATATCAATTGTACTTCTTGGTCAAAACCGGTGCTAAGCAAGATCTTGCCCCGCTGTACCCTACTGTACGAGGGGGATAGACTATGTCTATTCTAGACGAGAGGTATTTAAGTGGGCCCTTGCTCAGCATTGTGCGCCACCTCTCAACTGGAGATCAAACTGGCTGTTTTTGGCTTCAGAGAAGTGAATTGAGGTTTTAGATTATCACCTATACGGTATATCAAACCAAGTCACCACGTATCGAAAGGTATATAGGTGTGCTTGGGCAAGGGTGGCTAGATGAAAATGCATTGCACGTAGTAAGCTTAGAGTCTAGAAACCTTCCCAGTAGGTCACGACTCGAACTTATCGTGAGTGTCCCGGGTTGTTTATTGAATGGAGTCCGTTGATTGATGAATGTATGTAAGTGATGTGAATGATGAGATCCGAGTGCATAATTGATCTCAAGGATAAAAAATGTTGCTTTTGAAAAGTAAAATGGGTGCACCGATCCAATAAAAAATCCATTCTTTTACAATAATGACCCAGTCCATCCCGATCCAACAATCATAATGGACCAGGCCATTTAAATCAAATGGAAATCGAATTTTCAAAGAAGAAAAAGAAAGTATTTTCTAGGAAAAAATGTTTTCCAAAAGAAGTGTTTTCTAGAAAAGTGTTATTCTCTAGAAAAAATATTTTCTAAGGAAAAAATGTTTTCTAGAAAATGTTTTCCATAAGAACAAGATTTTCCAAGAGAAAATGTTTTCCAAATAAAAACTATTTTTCAAAGAAAAAATATTTTCCAGAAGAAAATATTTTTCAAAAGAAAAGAAAATGAAGGAAAAATGATTTACAAAAGATATATATTTGCATGAAAAATTATTGAAATATGTTTGAAGTTGTTATTTAATGAAAACATTATTTGTCAATATTTTTCAAGAGTGCAGTAAAATTATTTTTCTTCTGAATAATCATTAAATGGATGAACTTTTTAATGGATTGGTGCACAAAATTCAATAAAATCTCAGGGTTCATTTAAAATGTTATCAAGGGGGTGACACTGAAATTGGTTAAATTCATCTTCAAAGAGGTTTAAGGGTTATTATTGTATCTAAGCTCAATCGTCCATCGTCTAGGTAGAGTTGTAAATCCGATCAGTTAGAGTAAACGTCAATATCAAGTCAACAGTCAGAAATGACCTCAAAATTTCTCAACATCATCCAATTGTTCTTTGAAAATCATAGTGCTTCAATCCTACTGGTTGTAAGTAATGTCTCAGTTCTCATCAAGCCCGTTTTGGGTAGTCTTGAGTTTTCATGGGTCATTTGGGTTAGCTCGAGTCCTTTTTTCTAGCAAGGTCATGCCTTCCTTAGATTGAGCCTACTCTTTCTTATTGAGTCAAGTTAGTTCGTCGAGTTTATAGAGGTGTCTGTCGCCCCTTCTGAATTGATCGTACAAAAGAAATTTTTGAATATCTCGAGCGCATTAACGAATTAACTAATAATCTAGCTTCAAAGACAAGAAGATAAGAGTTGGGCTCAAGAAAGCAAAGGTCATTGACCTCGGAACAGAAATAAATTCCTAAAGAGATTCAAATAGAAACCATCTTATCTCTAGAGGAACACAAGGGATAATGAATTTTCTCAGAAATTTCAAAAGACTTGTTCGTGTGATCATATGAGGGTATGTTAGGTACAAGCTTGAGTGTTGTTCAACATGGATTAGATACTCGTCTATATCAATGGAATTAAAGAAGATGTTATAAAATGTATCAGTGCTATCCTTACTATATCTTAAGTTGCAAATCGCATATTATCAATCGATATGGGGATACCTTTTGAATTGATATTTGATAATGGGTTGTACATCAAAGCTTAAGTTGTTACTCTATATTTAAAGTTCAAGATCCGGCATCACATATTATCTCTCTACCGTCCTCAGATTAATGAAAGGTTGAAGCAGCTAGTAAAAAATCTCAAAACAATCATCAGGGAAATGTGTCAATCACATCAGGATTAGTTAGAAAAGTTACCATTCACACGAGGGGCACATCTTACTTCAATGCTATCTTATATTGGAGCTATTCCCTACTCCTTAGTGTATGGCATGGAAGCAGTCTTGCCAGTTGAAAATGGAAATTCCGTCTCTCAGGGTCTTGTTGGAAAATCATTTGTTAGAAACAAATTGGGTTTGTCAGCAGTATGAAGAATTAAACTTGATCGAAGAAAACGAGTTAAAGCCCTATACCACGTGCAAGCTTATCTAAGAAGAGTCACATGTGCATTTGACAAGAAGGTCAAAGCTCATCATTTACAAGTCAAAGATTTAACTATCAGACTTCAAAGAAAATTGAACACTCCTCCTCGACTATAGGAGAAAGTCTGAATCCAATTGGAGAAATTCATTCATTAAGGAAATACTGTCTGGAAAAGTCGTCAGACTTCAAGATCATGATGGAGGTGAACTACCAGAACCAACCAACCTTGACCAGATCAAGCGGTACTACATTTAAGGAGGCCATCTTTGGCCGAATCAATCCTCATATTACCCAGTTACCCTGTTCAACATATCCTTTCTCAACCCTTTGTAGCCTTTTCAAAAAAAATGATGCCTTTTTTCTTTCTCAGCCCGATCACCTAACCTAGGGGAGGGAAGTTTCGAACTACGTTTTGGTCTGATCCCAAAATTCTGGGGTACGTAGGCAACCTGAGAAGTTACTTCAGGCCCGACCACATCAAAAAAAAAAAAAAAATCTATTTCCCCCACACAGCAAAAAATCAAGAAAAAATTCAAAAGAAAAAGAAATCCAAAATGGGGAAGAAAATTTAAGGAAAAAGAAAATTCAATAAAATTTTTAAAAGAAATGTCACACAAGGGGCATTTGGGTTTTTGAGCCTCAATATCCCTTTCTTTTTATACCCAGTCCTAAGCCTACCCATGAAAGTCCTCCTAAGTACCATGCGAAAAGTCAAGGGAGATAGCAAAGCATGATCAAACAGCAACTCCAGAAGTTAAGAAGAGAAGAAAAAGATAAAAAAAAAATGATAAGGCCTGCTAAGTTGAAAACCCGAAAAAGGCGACTTAGGCAAAAATTAAGGCAAGCTCGCAAGGTTGAAAATCTGAAAGGACAACTTTGGCAACAATCAGATTTGAGAAAAAAGAAAAAGAAAAAGCTCGCTAGATCGAAAACCTGAAAAGGCGATCTAGGCAAAAACTAGAGCAAGCTCGCTAGATTGAAAACCTGAAAAGGTGATCTAAGCAAAAGTTAGAGCAACAAAGAAAAACAGAAGAAAATTCCAAGCTAAAAGCGATCCGAGTTGAAACATCAGAAGTCCGAATAACCAAGTTCAATACTTAGCTTAAACCAGGCATAAACTCAGAAGCCACAAGTATCTTGTCTACGATCGATCTGAAAATGTTTACTCCCCCAAGTGAACCAAGGGAGATAAGGGTGAATTCTATGATGAATCTCGGAAGGAAATAATTTTGTACTCTTGAGCCTGACTCAAAACCTTCAATAAAATTAATCAAAATTAAAAGTTGAGTCTTTATTGCGCTTGTGGTAATCAATTATTTCAAACCTTCATACAAGGGGCATTTTCTTTCTCCTTTAATGTAACTTTTCCCCTTTATACTAGGGGCATTTTTTTTAATTTTTGCATAATTTGTTCAATTATCTTCAATGTCACGTATATTGTCAAACTAGAGGCATTTTGTCTTCGAGCAATGTTAATCCTATAAAAATAATAGGAACCCCAAACTTAAGGTTACCCTCTTGATAACAGTTTTTTTTCGAAAAACTTTTTGAGGTTCAAAAGAAATAAAAACTCATGTTTTAAATTCATAAAACTTTTTGATACATCCTTGAGATTCAAACAAAAGCATTTTGGATCTCACATAGGAGATATGGCATTCTTTCATTCTCCAGATTCTTTTCAGATCCAATCATTCTTGGAATCAATCATTTCTCTTCCAGATTTATTCGTTCTCCGGTTCGTTCCAATCAGTTTTTTCCAAATTCATTCATTCCTCTGTCAATTTTGCTCAGATGCCGCCAAGGGTTACCTTGGATTTTGCTCAGTTGCCGCCAAGGGTTATCTTGGATTTTGCTCAGTTGCCGCCAAGGGTTATCTTGGATTTTGCTCAGTCTCCGCCAAGGGTTATCTTGGATTTTGCTCAGTCTCCGCCAAGGGTTATCTTGGATTTTGCTCAGTTTCCGTCAAGGGTTATCTTGGATTTTGCTCAGTTGCTGCCAAGGGTTATCTTGGATTTTGCTCAGTCTCCGCCAAGGGTTATCTTGGATTTTGCTCAGTTGCCGCCAAGGGTTATCTTGAATTTTGCTCAGTCTCCGCCAAGGGTTATCTTGGATTTTGCTCAGTTTCCGCCAAGGGTTATCTTGGATTTTGCTCAGTTACCGGCGAGGGTTTTCTCGGAATTATGCTCAGTTTATGCTCATTTATGCCCAGTTTATGCTCAGTCTACGCTCAATTTATGCTCGAGTTTTACTCAATTTTTACAGTATACACGCTTGCACATTTGCACTTTTTAGTCAAGGAGAATTTTCTAAAATTCAAGGATCTGACACCGTCAGTGAGAGTTTGCGCTCAAGGACCTGACAACCTTTCGATTCGAGGAGAGCTTTACCCTCAAGGATCCGAACACCCTGACGAATTGCTGAATCAGGCTGCAAAATGAACTGTCACTAGCTTTGGCATTCGGATATCGCACTATCTACCAAAATAGATTTGCTATCTAGTTTGCTTCAACCCTCTGCCAAAGAGGGGCATCTGTAGACACCCCATATTTGCATCCGCCTGATTAATCAACTCGTCAACCCGATCGCAATGATTCCCAATGATGGATGTGTATTCCATTGCTTTATTTTGTTACCAGATATGTTTCAGAAATCCGGATGAGGTACCTCGAATTGACAAAACCTTAGAAACCACGTTACGCTAGGAAAATACGACCCCAGAAACATAGAAATCATCATCTTGCAGACCAAAAAGAAGCTTCACGATAAAAATCACTAAAAATGATTAAATTATCAAAATACCCCTAACCTCAAAACGACCCTAGAGCCTACGTTACGCTTAGGAAAACCCATTCGAACACATAAAATGACAAATCGGAATCAAATAAATCATTTCACCAATTTTAACAGAATTTGACAAAATTACGAAAATGCCCCTCATAAAGTTCATGATCGTTTCACACAAAAAATTTCATAAATGACACAAACTAATATTTCCATTGAATTCCTTACGAAAAATCGATTCTAAAACATCTTAGAACATTAAAAACCGACTTGAAACGTGAAAAGTCCTCTCCGGGGGCAAAACGGTAATTTCACAATTTTCATAATTAAAAAATTCGAAATTAATAAATAAAACATTAAATAATTAAATTGAAACATTAATGAAATTAATTTAAAATTTTGAATTAAAAAATCGATCAATCGGGCTCTCAGGCAAAATTGTTGAGGGTTCGTAAGATATTTTTTTAAGAACCCCTCAATTTGGGGGTCCAAAGAATTAAAGAAATAATGGAAGGGGGTTCTCCAAAAAAAATTAAAAGTAAATCAAGCAAGACTAAGGTCAAGGTATTAAAGTCAATCAAGTAAGACTGAAGTCAAAATTAAAGTCAATTAAGCAAGACTAAAAATCAAGATATTGAAAGTCAATCAATTAAGACTAAAGTCAAAAATTAAAAGTCAATCAAATAAGACCAAAAGTCGTAATAAAGATCTAATTAAATAATAACTCTATCTAATAGAGTTCTAACTTAAAAACAATTCTACCTAAAATAATTCTAATTAAAACACAATTCTACCTAAAACAATTTTAACTAAAACACAACTCTAATTAAAAGATCTCTAATTAAACACTAACTCTATCCAAATCAACCCCTAAAAATATCTATAAATAGAGGTGCTCACACCCTATTTTCGTATCAAATCATAAACCCTAAGAGAAGTAGGTCTAGAAGCTCCCCTAGCCCCCCATAAACCCTAGTTTTGGAGCCCCAACTCCTTAACTAACATCCCTCCTTCAATTTTAGTCTAGAAAACACCCAAAAGCCTTCTAAAAACACCCCCAAATCCGCAACGAACTTGAAGAGTTCAGATTCAAAAACAAGGAGATACCTCACCTCGGAGATCCGAAGTCAAATCCGGAAATAGAACGAAGCAAGGGAGCACGGTACAAGGAGCTCTTTTTATCAGATCTGAGGGAACCAAGTCCTTGCCATCGAAAAGGTAAATTTTTATTTATTTTTTATCTAGGTTTTAGCAATGTAATTTACTTGAGAAGTTAGTAGAGACCGGCTTTGGCCGAGCGGGGTTGGTGCCTAACACCTTCCAACCCCGTAATTTGATCCCCGAATTCAGATTTTTTATGGTAGATTAGTTCCTTTTATCTATGTTAGAGTCAGTTTGGTTCCTAGACCACAATAACTAGGTGGCAACTCCCAAACCTCAAGGGTCAAAAGCGGATCCGCGCACCCCGCGGATCGAGGGCGCTTTCAGTGAGGGGCTGTTGAAGATGCAGCCAAAACGTTGGCAGTTGCAGCGAAGTGTAAGGCCAAAAAAGAGTATTGGAAGGTTGGGGCGTTGGTTTAACAGAGAGAGACGTGTATGGGAATTAGCTGGGTATGCTGCAGAGAAGCGAGGTCTAAGTAGAAGGTTGTAATGGAGGGGGCTGGGGCGTTGGTATAGCAAGGGCGTTGGAGAGGGTTGTAATGGAGCCTAGGGCATTGCTGATTTTAACAAAGAGAGAGAGAGGGAGAGAGGCTGTGGAACCGCTGGAGAAGAAGAAGATTAAGGAGCTGAGTTGTAGAGGCGAAGTGCAGAGAAAGTTGGAGAAGAAGATGTGTAGTAAAGAGGAAAAATGTGAGAGAGGAGAAGGTTGATGGCTGGGCAGAGAGACGTAGCTATTGGAGAAGATGAAGTGTAGCTAAGAAGGGGTTGTAATGGAAGTGAGGGACGTGAGGAGGGGCTGGGCAGCAGGTCTGGACGTCCAAGAGGAGAGAGAGACGAAAGATAGAGGCGTTGGTGGAGGGTGTTAGATATTTTTCTGTCCCACATGACACTTTTAGTCTTTTATAAAAGGAAGTTACTGATCTAATCTCTAGAGTAGTGGTTACTAACAGTTAGAGAAGTAGTTTTCCTCTATCTATTAACTTCTAACTTTGATGGGAAGTGGAGGGGTAGTTACAAAAAACTACTCAGCAGTTACTAAAGAAAATGGGTCCTCTCTCTACCCATTTTAAGAGGCATTATACTATTTCCATCATTAGTGGGTAAATGCAGATTTTCTTTTAAGAGAAAGGGTCAAGAGAGAGAAACTCATTGCCTAAGAAATCCATATTTTCATATCAATAATTAACAAAAAATTGCTATGGATTCAGGTATGTTGTTTATCTTTATAAAATCATATATGTTATTTAAATTTGTATGTGAAAATCATGATAGTCAAGATCATAGAATATTGATTGATGAATTTAAATTTACATGTGGTATCAGAGCCACAGGTTAAGACTTTCTTGATTTTCCATTATGATCTATTTGTTGCAATCAATTATTTGTGGAAGATTTCATATATATATATATATATATATATATATATATATATAGATATATATAGATATATATATATATATATATATATATGATATATTTAGTTTTGATTTAATTTTTTCTTTTCCGCTACGATTATTAAAGTTTTCCACAAAATAAAATCTCATTTATTTTATACCCAACGTGTCATCTATGGATTCTCATATATAAAGCATGATGTTGTTGGTTGCTTTAATTAATTGAGAAAATCACATATTTTAGTACATTTTCTACTTTCCATTTTCAGCATGATGTTACATATCAATTTTATTTTATTTTATTTTTATTTAATTGATAATATTGCTCATGATTTGTTCTACAGTATAGAGCACAAACACAAAATGTGTATCATTTATAAAAATCTGAATCATGTCCGAAATTTATGAGTAACATTTCTTGTATTGATTTGTTATAATAATAATAATAATTATTTTTTTTTTTTTATAGTTTATTTGAACATGAAATTGTCATATGTATGAAACTGTTTAAATGATGATTTGATGTGATTGATGATAAATTATTTTACAAAGTGATTATTTCAACTTGAAATCCTATTTTATGAAATAGTTTGGTAATCACCAAAGTGATCCAACTAGAAAGTCATAGGTTTCAAGTTGTAGTTTGGATCTTAATACTCATATCCCAAGTATTAAGAAAAATGACTTTGCAAATTTTGAATAGATATTTATATGTATCTTTAATCATGAGAATATTTTGGCTTGGCCCAAAGGTGCACCACTTTTCTTGTGATTAATATACTAAGGTAAAAAAATTAATCTATATCCTTAATTGAGAGTTAGAATCGGATACCCAAAGGTAACGGATCTATCGGATTATGGAGACATTATTAATATTTTTTTTTTTTTAATAGGTGAAAGGGAATCACCATAATAGTTAAAAGTTTAATTTTTTGTATGTTGTAATTTTCATCCAAAGATGTGTTACAACAATATTATTTATTATTTATTATTTAACTCAAAGCATTAATGTGTGAGCATATATTTACTTGCAGTTTCAATTCCTGTTTCGCTTCATTCACATGCTTCATCTGTTCCGATCCTTAATGGAGCAAATTTCTCAGATTGGTTTGAACAAGTCCAGTTTCACCTAGGTGTACTGGATCTTGATTTAGCATTTCGGACTGAGAAACCACCTGTTATTACTGAAGTTAGTAGTGCGGAAGAAAAGACTCTAAGTCATTCTTGGGAAAGATCAAACAGATTGAGCATTATGTTTATGCGAATGAGTATAGCGAACAACATTAAATCAACACTTCCTGTACCTGACACTACTAAGGAATTTTTTAAGACTGTGGAAGAACGTTTTCGTTTAGCTGATAAGTCTCTTGCTGGGACATTAATGGCTGAACTCACCACCATGAAGTTTGATGGTACTCGTGGGATGCATGAGCACATCCTTGAGATGTAAAATCTAGCTGCTAAACTGAAAGCTCTTGGGATGAATGTGGATGAGTCTTTTCTTGTTCAATTTATTTTGAACTCCTTACCTCTTCAATATGGGCCATTTCAAATTCATTACAACACTATTAAAGACAAGTGGAATGTAAATGAATTGGCTAATATGCTTGTTCAAGAAGAGACAAGGCTTAAGCAACAAGGACATCATTCAGTTCACCTTATAAGCAAAGGAGCTAGTAAGAAGTGGAAGAAACCTAAGAAGGGCAAAATGATAGAACCACCTAAATTCAATGGGCCTCCTCAAGGTATAGAGGCTCATCAGAGGGGACAAAACAGTATCAAGTGCCGTTTCTATAAGAAGTTTGGGCATGTACAGAGAGATTGCCACAAACGTAGAGCATGGTTTGAAAAGAAAGGTAAGCCTTTAGCTTACGTTTGTTTCGAATCAAACCTTACTGAAGTTCCTTCTAATACTTGGTGGATTGACTCAGGTTCCACTGTTCATGTTTCTAATTCGATGCAGGGCTTCCTTACAATCCAGACTTTAAACCAAAATGAAAGTTCCATAGTTGTGGGAAATGGAGTCAAAGTTCCAGTGGTTGCTACCGGAACATTTCGTTTATTTTTAGACACTGATTGTTATCTAGATTTGTTTCATACACTTTATGTTCCTTCTATTTCTCGTAATTTGGTTTCCATGTCTAAACTTGACCTTGAAGGTTATTCCTTTTCATTTCGTAATAGAAGATTTAGTTTATTTAAAAATTCTTCTTTCGTTGGTTCTGGTAGTTTATGTGATGGTTTATATAAACTAAATCTTAATAGTCGTTTTGCTGAAAGTCTTTTAACCCTGCATTATAATGTTGGAACTAAACGTAACCTGATCAATGAAAGTTCTTCTCACTTGTGGCAGAGACGTTTGAATCATATATCCAAAGAAAGAATTGAGAGATTAGTAAAAGATGGGATTTTGCCTAACCTAGATTTTACTGATCTCGATGTATGTGTGGATTGTATTAAGGGAAAACAAGCCAAACACATAAAGAAAGGTGCTACAAGATGTAGAGAACTTCTTGAAATTGTCCATACAGACATTTGTGGGCCTTTTGACTCACCATCTTTTGGTAAAGAAAAATATTTTATCACTTTTATTGATGATTTTTCACGTTATTGTTATATCTATTTATTGCATGACAAATCTCAAGCAGTGAATGCCCTAGAGGTGTACATTGTTGAGGTTGAAAGGCAATTAGATAAAAAGGTGAAAATTATTAGATCAGATAGAGGTGGTGAGTATTATGGAAGATATGATGGATTGGGTCAACACCCTGGCCCATTTGCTAAACTCCTAGAAAAGCATGGTATATGTGCACAATACACTATGCCAAGTACGCTTAAGCAGAATGGAGTGGCTGAAAGGTGTAATCGTACATTGATGGATATGGTTAGGAGTATGTTAAGTAATTCATCTTTACCCATTTCATTATGGATGGAAGCCCTTAAGACCGCTGTTTATTTATTAAATAGGGTTCCTACTAAAGCAATTCCAAAGACTCCTTTTGAACTGTGGACAGGAAGGAAGCCAAGTTTAAGGCACCTACATGTTTGGGGTTGCCCAGCGAAGGCTAGGATATATAATCCACATGAAAAGAAATTGGATTTCAAAACAATTAGTGATTACTTTATTGGCTATCCAATGAAATCCAAAGGGTATAGATTTTATTATCCTAATCATAGTACGAAGATTGTTGAAACGGGTAATGCCAGATTCATTGAGAATGGTGAAATCAGTGGGAGTAATCAATTACAAAAAATAAACATTCAAGAAGTTAGGGTGCAAGTCCCACTACCCATAACTTCTAAAGAAATTGTTATTCCTATAATTGCAAAATCATCTAACAATGTTGAACAACAAATTATTAATCAATCACTCCCCAATGAGATTATCACTAATGAACCAATTATGAAAGAACCACAAGAATCAACATTAAGAAGGTCTCAAAGAGAACGAAGACCTGCTATTTTTGATGATTATGTGGTTTATTTACAAGAATCTGATTATGATATTGGGACTAGTAAAGACCCGGTTTCATTTTCACAAGTCATTGGTTGTAATGATTCTAATAAATGGATTGATGCCATGAATGATGAATTGAAATCAATGGATCAAAACAAAGTCTGGGAACTTGTCGAATTGCCTGAAGGATATAAATCAGTTGGTTGTAAATGGATCTTTAAGACCAAACGCGACTCAAAAGGCAATATCGAATGACATGAAGCCAGACTTGTAGCCAAAGGTTTCACTCAGAAAGGAGGTATTGATTATAAGGAAACCTTCTCTCCTGTATCAAAGAAGGATTCACTTAGAATTATTATGGCTTTAGTAGCTCATTTTGATTTAGAGTTACACCAAATGGATGTGAAAACTGATTTTCTAAATGGGAGTTTAGAAGAAAATGTTTATATGAATCAACCTGAAGGTTTCTCCATAAAGGGCAAAGAACACATGTTTGCAAATTAAATAAGTCAATATATGGACTTAAACAAGCTTCTAGACAGTGGTATCTTAAATTCAATGATACTATTACTTCCTTCGGATTTAAGGAAAACACCATTGATCGATGTATATACCTGAAGGTTAGTGGGAGCAAGTTTATATTTTTGATCTTATATGTTGATGATATATTGCTTGCCAGCAGTGATCTTGGTTTATTGTACACAACTAAGAAATTTCTCTCTGAGAATTTTGAAATGAAAGATATGGGTGAGGCAACTTACATGATTGGAATAGAAATATTCCGTGATCGCTCACGTGGTTTGTTGGGATTGTCTCAAAACCGATATATTGAAACAATCTTAGAGAGATTTGGTATGGAGAACTGTTCAGCTAGTGTTGCCCCAATTCAGAAAAGGGATAAATTTAGTCTCATGCAATGTCCACAGAATGAATGGGAACGTAAACAGATGGAAAAAATTCCTTATGCTTCTGCTGTAGGAAGTTTGATGTATGCACAAACTTGCACCAGGCTAGACATCAGTTTTGCAGTTGGTATGTTGGGCAGATACCAAAGTAATCCTGGAATGGATCATTGGAGAGCTGCAAAGAAAGTGATGAGGTACTTAAGGGGAACAAAAGATTACATGCTTACTTTTAAGAAGTTTGATAATTTGGAGGTGATTGGCTACACTGATTCAGACTTTGCTGGATGTGTTGATAGTAGAAAATCAACTTTTGGTTATGTATATTTGTTGGCTGGAGCAGCAATTTTATGGAAAAGTACTAAACAAACTACTATTGCTGTATCCACAATGGAAGCTGAATTTGTGGCATGCTTTGAGGCCACAGTTTATAGTTTATGGCTGCGAAATTTTATCTCAGGACTTGCTATTGTCGACACTATTGAGAAGCCACTGAGAATTTATTGTGATAATTCTGTAGCTATATTTTTCTCCAAGAACGAAAAATACTCTAATGGTGCTAAACACATGGAGTTAAAGTATTTTGCCGTTAAGGAGGAAGTTCAGAAATAACGGGTGTCTATTGAACATATTAAAACAGAGCTCATGGTTGCAGATCCACTAACTAAAGGGTTACCACCAAAGACATTTAAAGAACATGTTAAAAGAATGGGTCTTGATTGTAACCTTTGATGTCTGTTATGTTTTGGATTGCAATGTTTATGTTATTAGACATTTTGAGATCTCATTATTCATGTTTCTGATTTTTCCTGTTTTCCATTTTGTACGTACATTTATGAGAATGGATAAAAGATAACAGGAAGTCTTTTACAAAGATAATTTTGTCGGACCAATTATGGATACTTCTCATTTATGAACCATGGTTGATTGAATTGCTAGTTTTATAGTACATGGAAGGGACTATGTCGTCTTATTGATGTACAACCGCCATGACTTATACTAGTGATTCATTTGACTATAGTATTTATGATGACCAATTTAAGTTAGAGATTGATTAGTGTTTTATGCGCATAATGTTTACTTCATTGAGGCTAAAATGAAATTAGTCATATGGGCCAAGTGGGAGAATGTTAGATATTTTTTCTATCCCACATGACACTTTTAGTCTTTTATAAAAGGAAGTTACTGATCTAATCTCTAGAGTAGTGGTTACTAACAGTTAGAGAAGTAGTTTTCCTCTATCTATTAACTTCTAACTTTGATGGGAAGTGGAGGGATAGTTACAAAAAACTACTCAGCAGTTACTAAAGGAAATGGGTCCTCTCTCTACCCATTTTAAGGGTCATTATACTATTTCCATCATTAGTGGGTAAATGCAGATTTTCTTTTAAGAAAAAGGGTCAAGAGAGATAAACTCATTGCCTAAAGAAATCCATATTTTCAGATATACAATTAACAAAGAATTGCTATGGATTCAGGTATGTTGTTTATCTTTATAAAATCATATATGTTATTTAAATTTGTATGTGAAAATCATGATAGTCAAGATCATAGAATATTTTGATTGATGAATTTAAATTTACAGAGGGTGGATGGGCAGATGGCTGCAACAGCCACGTTTTGCAAAGAAGGCTGTTGCAGCAACTTCATTGGGGAAGAAGGCAGTCTGTGAGTGAGAGAGAGAAGAGAGAGAGAGAGCTTGGCATAGTGAAGAATACGTCTATGAACCAACCCCAAAGAGCAGAGACAAAGAAGACCAGCCAAACCGAAGAGAAGAAGAGGATCCAAAAAGAAGAAGACGTGTTGCCCCCCAGGAGAGAAGACGTTCTCTCTTTTTTATAGCAAGTAAGTTTCTAAATTTTTTTCTTTTTAATTTTTTTTTGTCTTTCTTTTTCCCTCTTTTACACGTCCTTTCCTTTGGGAGAATGGTAGTGGGGTGATCCCCCGCTACTCGTAGCATGATAATCTCAAGTTGTGATTTTGTTTTAAATTTTATTGATTTGAATTTAATTTTATTGGTTTAATCGGTCATTTGATTTACTAATTTTGTCAATCAATTTGAATTGGTTGGTGGGAGTCCGATTTCAATTTTAATTTGTTCGTCGACTTTATTCTGATTTCGATTTGGATTTAATTTCTAATCTTAATCATTTGGTTTTTAATTAGATTAAATTTTAATTGTTAATTTGAATTAGATTTTAAATTTTAATTGTTTAACTTTGAATTTGATTTCAATTGTTCAATTTTGAATGGGATTTTGAATTTTTTAATTTTTAAATTTTAATGGTTTAATTTCGAATTAGATGTTAATTGTTTAATTTTAAGTTTTAATTATTTCATTTTAAATTTTAATTGTTTAACTTTAAATTGGATTTTAATTGTTTAATTGTGAATTAGATTTTAAAATTTTTTAATTTTGAATTAGATTTTAATTGTTTATTTTAAGTTTTGATTGTTTAATTTTTAAATTTAAGTTTGAATTGTTTGGAATTGTTTTATTTGAATTATTTGATTTTTTTAATTTGAATTTTTTTTTTTTATAGTTTAAATTGGATTTTTAATTAAGTTTGATTTTTGTTACATTTTCCTAACGATCAGGATCTCTAAGTTGAATTTGGCGGTTAAGGGGCATTTCGGTCATTTTTATGATTTTTCTTAAATTTCTCTGTTTTTGTCGGTTTGAGTTTCGTTAGACACAAAATTATGTTCTAAATGCAATGGAGGTACTTTCGAAGTCTTTCAGAGGTCCGAAATTTATGAGGGGTATTTTCGTCATTTTGTCGATTTTTACGGATTTTTACGAATTCTGGCGTGATGTTTCTTTTAGTCCCAACGTGATTATTTCTATGTTTCAAAGTCGTATTTTCCTAACGTGTCGAGGTTTCTAGACTATCGAACTGTGTGACGAGCCTAAGCGTGCGTACTTGCTAAATCGGGTGTGACGTATGGCGATCCTAAGCGTGCATAAATTTCTATGTCGAGTTGTTACGAGTAGGAGAGATGAAAAGAGTGGAAACGAAGGGAATCAGGGACAGTACTCACAAGCTTCCGAGTTTTTTACGATCATCATTAAGAATTCACGGTAACTAGAAGACGAATTGTTGAATTAGGTAGATGCAAAAATGGGGTGTCTACATTTATAGAACCTAATAAGCCTAGGATAGGATTCTCGGTTTATTCTGATAGTAATAGAAATGAAGTCCATTACTAAGTTTCAGGTTATGACAGCAATTCATAGTTACGTAAAGTGCCTTGTTATAGATAAACACAAGTGAGAAGAGTGGAGAAGGCAGAAGTTGAAACGTAACAGGGAGAAAACATATTTTGGATCAGACCATTGACCTGATAACACAGCTAATGTCATTCATAGGATAGATGATTGAATCTCATGTCAAGTTCAGAGAGGAAATATGAATAATACAACCACCGCCACCTTGAAGCAAAAAGAAGAAAAATAATTAGTATCTAATAAGAGACAAACGATTGCGAAACTAGCAAATTCATAAAAAAAATAACCATACGTGAGGAGTGATATTATAGATATACCAACTCAATGGATGGAAGAATTTTATAAGAAACAACAACATATACTACTAAATCAGTCAAAAGAAAGAGTTATGATATATTACGAATGTGGCAAATTAGGACAGAAAGAAGTGCACAGTTCGGGTCGATGTCAACCGATTAAGGATGCGTGGCTTAAAAAGATGCTAGACAAACCAATTTAGAGAACAATAAGACCACCAGATTACAATAAAATTGATAACGTACTCGTGCCACCCCAAACAGACAAGAATAATGATCGAAAGTGATAAATGGTACAAGACGTAAATTACAAGGCACACCATTAAATCCAAGAAATGAGGGAGCACTAGACTTCTTCGCAAGAGGCAAATATTATTCCACCTTAAGGACTACTTCTATAGGTCATGCCTTTAAAGAATGAGAGAATTCTCCAACACAAAAGACAGGTAAATCCATAAATGTGGTTGTAATATTTTCAACAATTACATCCACCGAGATTTGGGAGTTTTTTCGATCTAATTGAGGTCAATGAGTAGGTTTTGAAGACTTGAGAGATTTTGAGTACCATATAGTGCCCGAGAGATAAGTATGTGACGGTGACTACATTCCAGTTGGTCGAGGATGCCAGTCATTAGTCATACTTTGATAGGAATATATTGGAAGATGGATCGTTTGAGTGGGTAAACTTCGAAAATATGTTTGTAGATGGATCGTTTGAGTGGGTAAACTTTGAAAAGATGTTTGTTGATATATTTACATCCAAGACTGCTCGAAAAATCAAGCACTAGGAGTTTCTAAGATTAGTGCAAGGTAATCTATCGATTATAAACTATGATATGATGTTCACTAGGTTGTCACGATATGCACCCGAGCTTAACCTAACAGATCTGTAGAAGGTCGTAGATTATTAGAGGACTATAACCCTATTTAAGGGCCAGGAGGTCACTGATTGAGACTAACAATTATAGAAATACGATGAATCAAGCTTAAAGAGTAGAACGAGGAGAGATGGAGTTACAGACCTCCAGAGAGTAAATTAGTTGACCTTAGATTTATCTTCTTCCCAGATTAGATTCGGATAAGAGGCCGATGTATTTGAGGCCAATCTCCCTCGGATCAGTGTATCCAAAATATAGAACTTTTCTACTATCGAGTTGTGGAGTTCCCCATTACTAAGTTATCGAGTAGTTGGAGCTCCAATGATACCAACAAAGTCGAAGGAATCAACAAGGCAGGGTCAAAACTTATAGACCTCAATCTACTAACTGTCCTCTCCATAAATATTTGTGAAGACAAGATCGTTGACATGTTATGTATGTGGTCAGGTGAGACATATCAGGAGAGAGTGCCCTCTATCACAGTCACAAGTAAGGGTTGTGACTCAGGAGAAAGTACCTATCTCTGACAAAATTTTGGAAGATATGAGTTTTAATTATAATATTAGAAAGTGTAGCTTTATTCAATATTGGTTCCTCTAGATCATATAATTCTATTGAGATTTTACATAATTATTAGAGTTAGAAACTACCAACACGAGTCGAGTAATAAAATTATCTATACCACAAGAAGACTATGACTGATAAAAAGTTATTGAGGTAGTATGAGGCAAGAATGTTGATGAAATAGGCATGATAAGGTAGAGTAGAAAATTGAATATTGTATTGAATATAAAGATAGTGGTTGAAAGCGCCCTCGATCCGCGGGGTGCGCGGATCCGCTTTTGACCCTTGAGGTTTGGGAGTCGCCACCTAGTTGTTATGGTCTAGGAACCAAATTAACTCTAAAAAAAAAGTAAACTAATCTACGAAAGAGAAAAAGAGTCCGGGGATCACGTTACGGGGTTGGAAGGTGTTAGGCACCAACCCCGCCCGGTCAAAGCCGGTCTCTACTAACTTCCCAAATATATCACATTGCTAAAAACCAAGATAAAAATAAAAATAAAAAAATTCATACCTTTCCGATAGCAAGGATTTTGCTCCCTCAGATCTGACAAAAAGAGCTCATTGTACTGTACTCCCTTACTTTGTTCTGTCTCCGGATTTGACTTCGGATCTCCTAGATCAAGGTATCTCCTTGTTTCTGAATCTGAACTCTTCAAGTTTGTTACGGATTTGGGGGTGTTTTTAGAGGGATTTTAGGTGTTTTCTAGACTAAAATTGAAGGGGGGATGTTAGGTAAGGAGTTGGGGCTCCAAAACTAGGGTTTATGGAGGCTAAGGAGGCTTCTAAAGCTACTTCTCTTAGGATTTATGATTTGATACGAAAATAGGGTGTGAGTACCTCTATTTATAGATATTTTTAGGGGTTGATTTGGATAGAGTTAGTGTTTAATTAGAGATCTTTTAATTAGAGTTTGTTTTAGTTAAAATTGTTTTAGGTAGAATTGTGTTTTAATTAGAATTGTTTTAGGTAGAATTGTTTTTAATTCAAATTGTTTTAGGTGGAATTGTTTTTTAGTTAGAACTCTATTAGATAGAGTTATTAATCAATTATAATTCTATTATGACTTTTGGTCTTATTTGATTGACTTTTAATGTTTTGACTTTAGTCTTAATTGATTGACTTTTAATATCTTGACTCCAGTCTTGCTTAATTGACTTTAATTTTGACTTCAGTCTCACTTGATTGACTTTAATACCTTGACTTTAGTCTTGCTTGATTTACTTTTAATTTTTGGAGGACCCCTCTCTATTATTTTTTAATTCTTTGGACCCCCAAAATGGAGGGGTCCTTAAAGAAATATCCTACGAACCCTCAACAATTTTGCCTGAGAGTCCGATTAATCGATTTTTTAGGTTCAAATTTTTAAATTAATTTCATTAATGTTTCACTTTAATTATTTAATGTTTTATTTATTAATTTCAAATTTTTTAATTATGAAAATTGTGAAATTACCGTTTTACCCCCGGAGAGGACTTTTCACGTTTCAAGTCGGTTTTTAATGTTCTAGGATGTTTTAGAATCGGTTTTTCGTAAGGAATTCAATGAGAATGTTGGTTTGTGTCATTTATGAAAATTTTTATGTGAAATGATTGTGAACTTTATGAGGGGCATTCTCGTAATTTTGTCAAATTCTGTTAAAATTGGTGAAATGATTTATTTAGTTCCGATTTGTCATTTTATGTGTTTGAATGGGTTTTCCTAAGCGTAACGTAGGCTCTAGGGTTGTTTTGAGGTTAGGGGTATTTTGATAATTTGATAATTTTTTTAGTGATTTTTATCATGAAGCTTTTTTTTGGTCTGCAAGATGATGATTTCTATGTTTCTGGGGTCGTATTTTCCTAGCGTAGCGTGGTTTCTAAGGTTTTGTCAGTTCGAGATACCTCATCCGGATTTCTGAAACACATCTGGTAACAAAATAAAGCAATGGAATACACATCCATCATTAGGCATCATTGCGATCGGGTTGACGAGTTGATTAATCAGACAGATGCAAAAATGGGGTGTCTACAGATGCCCCTCTTTAGCAGAGGGTTGAAGCAAACTAGATAGCAAATCTATTTTGTTAGATAGTGCGATATCCGAATGCCAAAGCTAGTGACAGTTCATTTTGCAGCCTGATTTAGCAATTCGTCAGGGTGTTCGGATCCTTGAGGGTAAAGCTCTCCCCGAATTAAAAGGTTATCAGGTCCTTGAGCGCAAACTCTCACTAACAGTGTCAGATCCTTGAATTTTAAAGAATTCTCCCTGACTAATGTAGCAACTGTGCAAGTATGTGGCTTAAAATCTGAGCATAATTTGAGCATAATTTGAGTATAAACTGAGCATAAACTGAGCATAATTTGAATATAATATGAGCATAAACTGAGCAGAATTCCGTGAAAACCCTCGGCGGCATCTGAGCATAGTTTCGAGAAAACCCTCGGCGGTATCTGAGCATAGTTCCGAGAAAACCCTCGGCGGCATCTGAGCATAATTCCGAGAAAACCCTCGGCGGCATTTGAGCATAGTTCCAAGATAACACTTGGCGGAGACTGAGCAAAATCCAAGATAACCCTTGGCGGAAACTGAGCAAAATCCAAGATAACCCTTGGCGGAGACTGAGCAAAATCCAAGATAACCCTTGGCGGCAACTGAGCAAAATCCAAGATAACCCTTGGCGGAGACTGAGCAAAATCCAAGATAACCCTTGGCGGAAACTGAGCAAAATCCAAGTTAACCCTTGGCGGCAACTGAGCAAAATCCAAGATAACCCTTGGCGGAAACTGAGCAAAATCCAAGTTAACCCTTGGCGGCAACTGAGCAAAATCCAAGATAACCCTTGGCGGAAATTGAGCATAATCCAAGTTAACCCTTGGCGGAAACTGAGCATAATCCAAGATAACCCTTGGCGAAAACTGAGCAAAATCCAAGTTAACCCTTGGCGGCAACTGAGCAAAATCCAAGATAACCCTTGGCGGCATCTGAGCAAAATCCAAGATAACCCTTGGCGGAAACTGAGCAAAATCCAAGATAACCCTTGGCGGCAACTGAGCAAAATCCAAGTTAATCCTTGGCGGCATCTGAGCAAAACTGACAGAGGAATGAATGAATTTGGAAAAAACTGATTGGAACGAACCGGAGAACGAATAAATCTGGAAGATAATGAATCTGGAAGAGAAATGATCGATTCCAAGAATGATTGGATCTGAAAAGAATCTGGAGAATGAAAGAATGCCATATCTCCTATGTGAGATCCAAAATGCTTTTGTTTGAACCTCAAGGATGTATCAAAAAGTTTTATGAATTTAAAACATGAGTTTTTATTTCTTTTGAACCTCAAAAAGTTTTTCGAAAAAAAACTGTTATCAAGAGGGTAACCTTAAGTTTGGGGTTCCTATTATTTTTATAGGATTAACATTGCTCAAAAGCAAAATGCCTCTAGTTTGACAATGACCATGGCCTTGAAAATAATTGAACACATCATAAAAAAAATGCCCCTAGTATAAGGGGGAAAAGTTACATTAAAAAAAGAAAGAAAATGCCCCTTGTATGAAGGTTTGAAATAATTGATTACCACAAGCGCAATAAAGACTCAACTTTTAATTTTGATTAATTTTATTGAAGGTTTTGAGTCAGGCTCAAGAGTACAAAATTATTTCCTTTCGAGTTTCATCATAGAATTCACCCTTATCTCCCTTGGTTCACTTGGGGAAGTAAACATTTTCAGATCGATTGTAGACAAGATACTTGTGACTTCTGAGTCTATGCCTGGTTTAAACTAAATATTGAAATTGATTATTCGGACTTCTGATGTTTCAGCTCGGACCGCTCTCAGTTTGGGATTTTCTTCTATTTTTCTTTGTTGCTCTAACTTTTGCCTAGATCGCCTTTTCAGGTTTTCAATCTAGCGAGCTTGCTCTAACTTTTGCCTAGATCGCCTTTTCAGGTTTTCGATCTAGCGAGCTCTTCTCTTGGCTCTGATTGTTGTCAAAGTTGTCCTTTTAGATTTTCAAGCTTGCGAGCTTGCCTTAATTTTTGCCTAAGTCGCCCTTTTCGGGTTTTCAACCAAGCAGGCCTTATCATTTTTTTTTATCCTTTTCTTCTCTTCTTAACTTCTGGAGTTGCTGTTTGATCATGCTTTGCTATCTCCCTTGACTTTTCGCACAGTACTTAGGAGGACTTTCATGGGTAGGCTTAGGACTGGGTATAAAAAGAAAGGGATTTTGAGGCTCAAAAACCCAAATGCCCCTTGTGTGACATTTCTTTTAAAAATTTTATTGAATTTTCTTTCCCACTTTGACAATTTTTCTTTTGAATTTTTTCTTGACTTTTTTTTATTGTGTGGAAAATATATTTTTTATTTTGATGTGGTCGGGCCTGAAGTAACTTCTCAGGTTGCCTACGTACCCCAGAATTTTGGGATCAGACCGAAACGTAGTTCGAATTTTTCCCTCCCCTAGGTTAGGTGAACGGGCTGAGAAAGAAAAAGGCATAATTAATTTATTTTTATTTTTTTTGAAAAGACTACAAAAGGGTTGAGAAAGGATATGTTGAACAGGGTAACTGGGTAATATGAGAATTGATTCGACCAAAAATGGCCTCCTTAAATATAGTACCGCTTGATCTGGTCAAGGTTGGTTGGTTCTGGCAGTTCACCTTGAAAGCGCCCTCGATCCGCGGGGTGCGCGGATCCACTTTTGACCCTTGAGGTTTGGGAGTCGCCACCTAGTTGTTAAGGTCTAGGAACCAAACTGACTCTAAAAAAGGCAAATTAATCTAAGAAAGAGAAAAAGAGTCTGAGGATCACGTTACGGGGTTGGAAGGTGTTTGGCACCAACCCCGCCCGGCCAAAGCCGGTCTCTACTAACTTTCCAAGTAAATCACATTGCTAAAAACCTAGATAGAAATAAAAAAAAAAAAAAAAAAAAAACTGATACCTTTCCGATAGCAAAGATTTTGCTCCCTCAGATATGACAAAAAGAACTCCTTGTACTGTACTCCCTTGCTTCGTTCTGTCTCCGGATTTGACTTCGGATCTCCTAGATCAAGGTATCTCCTTATTTTTGAATCTGAACTCTTCAAGTTTGTTACGGATTTGGGGTGTTTTTTAAGGAATTTTAGGTGTTTTCTAGACTAAAATTGAAGGAGGGATGTTAGGTAAGGAGTTGGGGCTTCAAAACTAGGGTTTATGGGGGGCTAGGGCAACTTCTAGACCTACTTCTCCTAAGGTTTATGATTTGATACGAAAATAGGGTGTGAGCACCTCTATTTATAGATGTTTTTTAGGGTTGATTTGGATAGAGTTAGTGTTTAATTAGAGATCTTTCAATTAGAGTTGTGTTTTAATTAAAATTGTTTTAAGTAGAATTGTGTTTTAATTAGAATTGTTTTAGGTAGAATTGTGTTTTAATTAGAATTGTTTTAAGTAGAATTGTTTTTAAGTTAGAACTCTATTAGATAGAGTTATTATTTAATTAGAATTCTATTATGACTTTTGATCTTATTTGATTGACTTTTAATGTTTTGACTTTAGTCTTAATTGATTGACTTTTAATATTTTGACTTCAGTCTTGCTTAATTGACTTTAATTTTGACTTTAGTCTCACTTGATTGACTTTAATACTTTGACTACAGTCTTGCTTGATATACTTTTAATTTTTGGAGAACCCCCCTCCATTATTTCTTTAATTCTTTGGACCTCCAAATGGAGGGATCCTTAAAGAAATATCTTACGAACCCTCAACAATTTTGCTTGAAAGCCTGATTGATCGATTTTTTTGTTCACATTTTAAAATTAATTTTATTAATGTTTCACTTTAATTATTTAATGTTTTATTTATTAATTTCGAATTTTTTAATTATGAAAATTGTGAAATTATCGTTTTGCCCCCGGAGAGGACTTTTCACGTTTTAAGTCGGTTTTTAATGTTCTAGGATGTTTTAGAATCGGTTTTTCGTAAGGAATTCAATGAGAATGTTGGTTTGTGTCATTTATGAAAATTTTTATGTGAAATGATTGTGAACTTTATGAGGGGTATTTTCATAATTTTGTCAAATTCTGTTAAAATTGGCGAAATGATTTATTTGGTTTCGATTTGTTATTTTATGTGTTCGAGAGAGTTTTCCTAAGCGTAATGTAGGCCCTAGGGTTGTTTTGATGTTAAGGGTATTTTGGTAATTTGATAGTTTTTTAGTGATTTTTATCGTGAAGCTTCTTTTTGTCTGAAAAATGATGATTTCTATATTTTTGGAGTCGTATTTTCCTAGCGTAGCGTGGTTTCTAAGGTTTTGTTAGTTTGAGATACCTCATCCGGATTTCTAAAACACATCTGGTAACAAAATAAAGCAATGGAATACACATCCATCATTGGGAATCATTGCGATCGGGTTGACGAGTTGATTAATCAGGCGGATGCAAAAATGGGGTGTCTACAGATGCCCCTCTTTGGCAGAGGGTTGAAGCAAACTAGATAGCAAATCTATTTTGGTAGATAGTGCGATATCCGAATGCCAAAGCTAGTGACAGTTCATTTTGCAGCCTGATTTAACAATTCGTCAGGGTGTTTGGATCCTTGAGCGTAAAACTCTCCCCGAACTAAAAGGTTGTCAGGTCCTCAAGCGTGAGCTTTCACTGACAGTATCAGATCCTTGAATTTTAAAGAATTCTCCTTGACTAAAAAGTGCAAGTGTGAGTGTGTGTACTGTGTGAAACTGAGTAAAAATGTGGCAGGTCCCAGAGATCTTCTCTCACTGACAATAATGATTCAAAATTGAAATGTGTTTATGCAACGAAAGCAATCATGGCAAGGTTGAACAATAAAGTAATTGGAGTCATAACTTCGTTAAATCCTATTTGAAATTCTGTTTTTAGAGCACGAAAAGGTATGAGTCTCGTTTATAGGACTCGAACCTATTGTAGCCACGTTTACAATCCTGTTAATTCAATATGATTCAAACAAAGCTGGAGTCTCGTTTCTCGGACTCTAGATAAGGTTTACAGGAACTTAAACAATCCTATTAAATATGGAGTCTCGTTTCTCGGACTCGAGCTAAGGTTTGCAAGCACTTCAAAAAGCCTATGATTCAAAATGTTGGAGTCTCGTTTCTCAGACTCGAACTTAGGTTTATAGGCACTTCAAAAAACCTATATATTATTCAAAAAGTTGGAGTCTCGTTTCTCGGACTCGAACTTAGATTTATAGGCACTTCAAAAAGCCTATTCATTCTATGATTCAAAAAGTTGGAGTCTCGTTTCTCGGACTCGAACTTAGGTTTATAGGCATTTCAAAAAGCCTATTCATTCTATGATTCAACAAGTTGGAGTCTCGTTTCTCGGACTCGAACTTAGGTTTGTAGGCACTTCAAAAAGCCTATTCATTCTATGATTCAAAAAGTTGGAGTCTCGTTTCTCGGACTCGAACTTGGGTTTGTAGGCACCTTCAAAAAGCCTATTCATTCTATGATTCAACAAGTTGGAGTATCGTTTCTCGGACTCGAACTTAGGTTTGTAGGCACTTCAAAAAGCATATTCATTCTATGATTCAAAAAGTTGGAGTCTCGTTTCTCGGACTCGAACTTAGGTTTGTAGGCACTTCAAAAAAGCCTATTCATTCTATGATTCAAAAAGTTGGAGTCTCGTTTCTCGGACTCGAACTTAGGTTTGTAAGCACTTCAAAAAGTCTATTCATTCTATGATTCAAAAAGTTGGAGTCTCGTTTCTCGGACTCGAACTTAGGTTTGTAGGCACTTCAAAAAGCCTATTCATTCTATGATTCAAAAAGTTGGAGTCTCGTTTCTCGGACTCGAACTTAGGTTTGTAGGCACTTCAAAAAGCCTATTCATTCTATGATTCAAAAAGTTGGAGTCTCGTTTTTCGGACTCGAACTTAGGTTTATAGGCACTTCAAAAAGCCTATTCATTCTATGATTCAAAATCGAGCTCAAAGTTTGAAAGATCATGCCTTTATTAGCTTATCATGTATTTGGATTCATAATTATCATTGACTTCATCAGACTTTTAAATAAGATTTTCATTTTTATCATGTGATTAAGAACAAGACTTTGGAATTAAATGACTTTCAAAAATGCCCCCAGTTTCAAGGTTGGCTTTAATTGAAACTTGAGTACGAGACTGATAGAATGGATTACGCTTGAAAAATATGAACTCTGATGTATGACAGATAGAAGAACTAACATTCTCTTAAATTAAGATTCTTAAGATTATCATATGTGCAATAAAGAATTGATCATTTTCTTTAGAATTTCTTTTGAAAAATGCTTGAGCTGGACTTAAAAAATCTTAATAAATATTATAATAGAAGATCTTCCTCTTCAAAGTGGTTGATGATTCTACATCTTCCATTAGCGAACACTTGAACAAGTAAACATACTTTTGAAGATCCTACAATGTTCAAGATGACTTCTGATTTTTTCGACTTCAATATTGTCTTCATCGGATGTGAGCTCTTGGCTAAAAGACAAATATCGTGGCTTGAATGGTTCTGTAATTTCTGTACAAGCTTCCTCTGATTTTTCTTCTTGATGAGACTTTTCCTTCCATTTGATGATGCCCTAATTTTTACCTAGATCGCCTCTTCAGGTTTTCAATCTAGCGGGCTTTATTTTTCTTTTTCTGATGATGCCTTGATTTTTGCCTAGGTCGCCTTTTCAGGTTTTCAACCTAGCAGGCTTTCTTTTTTATAGTTATGCCCTAAATTTTGCCTAAGTCGTCTTTTCAGGTTTTCGACTTAGCGGGCATCTCTTTTTTTTCTTGATGATCTTGCATAACCAATTTGACAACTTCTCAGTTCCCTGCACCTTAACCGAGTCAATTAGCCTTCAGGAGGACTTAATAGGTGGGCTTAGGATATGGTTTAGAAAGAAAAGATATAAGGTTCAACTTCCCAAAATGCCCCTAGTTTGATATTCTCTCTTTCCTATCAATTATTTTAATTTTTTTTCTAAATGCCCCTAGTTTGGCATTCTTTTCTTTTTATCAATTCTTTTGATTCTTTTTTCTAATGCCCTTAGTTTGGCATTATTTTCTTTTGAACATTTCAATAGTAGATTTTTCTTTTGGATGACACTTTTCTTAAGAGAATACATTTTTCTTTTAATGACCGGGCCTGAAGTAACTTCTCAGGTTGCCTACGTACCCCAAATATTTCTTTTTTTCCTTTTGGGATCAGGTCAAAACATAGTTCATACTAAGATTCCCTCCCAAGGTTGGTCGGCGTGGTTTAGAAAAAAAATGCTATTGATTTTTTTTTAAAGGCTGCGAGGGCTAAAGAAGGTTATTTTCATCTTGGTAAGACAGGAAAATGGTTCGACCAAAGAAGGCCTCCTTTTGTGAATGCTGCTCGACTTGGTCAAAGTTTCAAGAATTTGATATTTGGATTGCTCTGTCAAGCAAGGTCTTCTTTATGAAAATGAGTAATTTTCAATCTTCTTCTAAGAATGAATAATCTTCAGTCTTTTTCTGATAAAGAGAAATCTTCAGTCTTCTTTTACAAAGTTGAGTGTGATTGACTTCTTTGTATTTGACGTTGACTCGTTCAACATTTTCCAAACTTCGAAAAAATCTTATATTCTTTCGCGAATGAGAACTCTTCTTTCTTAAGTGAAAAATATGATGAATCATTTCTTGTAGATCTTAACACCTTAGTTGATGGTTTCAACTACATCATTCTTGATAATCTTTGATTTTGAAGTTCACCCTCAACTTTAGGATTTGATCTATTTTGGTGCAATCCATCCATGTATTCTCACGAGACCATGCAGGAACGTTGTTGAATTTCTCAAGTAAATTTATTATTCTCTCATGTTCTGCTAAGGAAAATGTAGTACCCATTTGCACTTCTTAAGTGTACTCTTTAATTCCAATATTTATTAAGTTTGATTAGTGAGCTCTAAGTCAATCCTCATGTTAGATATTATGCTCAAATCATTATTACACGTATGATAATCAGAAGCTTCTATATTTTATTGGAATTGAAAAACATTGATTGACAAACTCGACTATTGGATTTAAAGAATGACAAAAACTGGATTGAAACTCAAAGAAAACTCAGGACAATTATCTACAAAGAGAGAAGGTCCTTTTGGGTGGATGGACTACTTGAACTTAACATTGGTACTTTGACTAGACGACTCTTTTGACGGACCCAAAATGACACAGATGAGGATTTAAAATATTTGGGACCAATTATCACCCGATTAGAAGTAAACCAAGGTTAACCATTGACTCTAAAGGTTTGACTCTTAAACACATGATTAAAGTTTCAATATAGAATAGTCCAAGTTCGATGGGAAATATCGAATCCAAATGCACTATAAGTCTATGGTGACCAAGAAAGTGAGAAAGATTAGGCACGGGTCTACCCCTGATTGGGATTGAACCTTTGATCAGACAAATTAATTTGATCCTAAGATCGAATCTTTCTATATAAAGTGGTCTGGATCTTTAAAAGTGAAACCAATTAGTCCAACTAATTTGGTATTGATCAATTTGATCCATTTGTTAATTGGGCCAACTGGTTTAAGTGATTCAAATTAATTGGTACATTTCACCGATTGGGTTGGACCGATATTGCGGGTTCTGTTTGATTATTCTGGATCGATCCGACCACTTACCTGTTGGTTGGATTGAATAAAACAACCCGGGAACACCCATAGTCAGTTCGGGTCGTGACCTACAAGGAAAGTTTCTAGACTCTAAGCTTACTACGTGCAATGCATTTCATCTGGCCACCCTTACCCAAATACACCTATATACCTCTCAATACGTGGTGACTTGGTTTGATATACCGTATAGGTGATAATCTAAAACCTCAACTCACTTCTCTGAAGCCAAAAACAGCCAGTTTGATCTCCAGTTGAGAGGTGGTGCACAATGCTGAGCAAGGGCCCACTTAAATACCTCTCGTCTAGAATAAACGTAGTCTATCCCCCTCGTACAGTAGGGTACAGTGGGGCAAGATCTTGCTTAGGCACCGGTTTTGACCAAGAAGTGCAATTGATATACTTAGATTATCTTTTTATACCTACGGGTACGAGTCAAGAGTTGTAGCTTTCATAAATGGTTTGGCATCCCACGAGGGGACCGACCACGTATTAGTACTACGTTGGCAATCGGGACATGTGACTGTGTGGCTTACAATAGGATAAAGGCTCAGGTTGCCCCAGCCTGGGTGCATCAATATATCTCTCAGAATCACCTGATCAGACGGTATTAATGCCCCCAGTTTGATATACCCTAAGGTACGTGATTGGAGTTGTGGGTTTCATGAATGACGTCGCATCTCCGAAGAGACCGGGCCACGCACTAATGCCACGTTGGCTAAATGGGACGTGTAAGTACTCAAAACAGTAAACGTGCATGTGGTGTGTGCAAAACAGGGTGGGGTGTACCCGGGGCCTTTTTCAACCACGTGAGCCCATGGGCCAGATTATGTCATCACATATGGATATCAAATGAATATTGCTCAAGAAAATAATCCAAAACCCATCACATCGAAATTAAGATGAAATCAAACACATCACAAATATATCTGTCAAGATCATGGCAAATCAATTAATGAGCATGGCATATAATAATTGATCAAACAAACATTGCAATAGGCATAATTTTTATAATTTTTAAGGTCCAATCAATGATCACTTTTGGGTGATCCAAAATAAATCGAGATTCCAATAGGTGTTACATTGACGATATAATGACAATGGTTGAGATGAGCTCACTCTCAAGAACATTAATTGTGCCAACATTAGATAAATTCAGATTTTCTGTGAATTAGGAAAATATAATCTGAACTTGCATCGATGATATCTAAGGCTCCCGATAACGAAATCGAGTGAACTCAAGTTCTAAATTAATCTACTCGATGAGATCTACATTTTATTAATAGGTGCCTAGACTTAATTCTCACCAGAATGTTCTGTAAAAAAGTTTTAACGTTGCTGTCCCAACTTTCATTCAGAAATAATTCCAGATTTACAGATTGAACTTGCATCGATGATATCTAAGGCTTCTGATAACAAAATTAAGTGAACTCAGATTCTAAATTAATCTACTCGACGAGATCTACGTTTTATTAAAGGTTCCCAGACTTAATTCTCACTAGAATATTCTGTAAAAAAGTTTTAACGTTGCTGTCCCAACTTTCATTCAGAAATAATTCCAGATTTACAGATTGAACTTGCATCGATGATATCTAAGGCTTCTGATAACGAAATTAAGTGAACTCAGATTCTAAATTAATCTACTCGACGAGATCTACATTTTATTAAAGGTTCCCAGACTTAATTCTCACTAGAATATTCTATAAAAAAGTTTTAACGTTGCTGTCCCAACTTTCATTCAGAAATAATTCCAGATTTACAGATTGAACTTGCATCGATGATATCTAAGGCTTCTGATAACGAAATTAAGTGAACTCAGATTCTAAATTAATCTACTCGACGAGATCTACGTTTTATTAAAGATTCCCAGACTTAATTCTCACTAGAATATTCTGTAAAAAAGTTTTAACGTTGCTGTCCCAACTTTCATTCAGAAATAATTCCAGATTTACAGATTGAACTTGCATCGATGATATCTAAGGCTTCCGATAACGAAATTGAGTGAACTCAGATTCTAAATTAATCTACTCGACGAGATCTATATTTTATTAAAAAGCTCCCAGACTTAATTCTTGCTAGAATATTATCTAAAAACGTTTTAATATTTCTGTCCAACCTCCATCATTCCATCATTTTCATAGGTTAATTTGAATCTTTCATTATTTAGGAGTCATCAAAAAGTGATCCTTAATTGAAAAAAAAATGCAATGCCCAAAATCATCTACAATCAAGACAAAAAAATAAATAAATAGAAAAAATAAATAAAATAAATCTAACTAAATAATAAAAAAAACTAGGTCATCTTGGCAATGCTCCCATACTTGGGGTTTTTCAAGTTTGATCCTCAATAGTCCCCAGCGGAGTCGCCACTGAAAGCGCCCTCGATCCACGGGGTGCGCGGATCCGCTTTTGACCCTTAAGGTTTGGGAGTCGCCACCTAGTTGTTAAGGTCTAGGAACCAAACTGACTCTAAAAAAGGTAAACTAATCTACGAAAGAGAAAAAGAGTCCGGGGATCACGTTACGGGGTTGGAAGGTCTTAGGCACCAACCCCGCCCGGCCAAAGCCGGTCTCTACTAACTTTCCAAGTAAATCACATTGCTAAAAACCTAGATAGAAATAAAAATAATAAAAAAAAAACTGATACCTTTCCGATAGCAAGGATTTTGCTCCCTCAGATCTGACAAAAAGAACTCCTTGTACTGTACTCCCTTGCTTCGTTCTGTCTTCGGATTTGACTTCGGATCTCCTAGATCAAGGTATCTCCTTATTTTTGAATCTGAACTCTTCAAGTTTGTTACGGATTTGGGGGTGTTTTTGGAGGGATTTTAGGTGTTTTCTAGACTAAAATTGAAGGAAGGATGTTAGGTAAGGAGTTGGGACTCCAAAACTAGGGTTTATGGGGGCTAGGGCAGCTTCTAGACCTACTTCTCCTAGGGTTTATGATTTGATACGAAAATAGGGTGTGAGCACCTCTATTTATAGATGTTTTTTAGGGTTGATTTGGATAGAGTTAGTGTTTAATTAGAGATCTTTCAATTAGAGTTGTGTTTTAATTAAAATTGTTTTAGGTAGAATTGTGTTTTAATTAGAATTGTTTTAGGTAGAATTGTGTTTTAATTAGAATTGTTTTAAGTAGAATTGTTTTTAAGTTAGAACTCTATTAGATAGAGTTATTATTTAATTAGAATTCTATTATGACTTTTGATCTTATTTGATTGACTTTTAATGTTTTGACTTTAGTCTTAATTGATTGACTTTTAATATTTTGACTTCAGTCTTGCTTAATTGACTTTAATTTTGACTTTAGTCTCACTTGATTGACTTTAATACTTTGACTACAGTCTTGCTTGATTTACTTTTAATTTTTGGAGAACCCCCCTCCATTATTTCTTTAATTCTTTGGACCTCCAAATGGAGGGATCCTTAAAGAAATATCTTACGAACCCTCAACAATTTTGCCTGAAAGCCTGATTGATCGATTTTTTTGTTCACATTTTAAAATTAATTTTATTAATGTTTCACTTTAATTATTTAATGTTTTATTTATTAATTTCAAATTTTTTAATTATGAAAATTGTGAAATTACCGTTTTACCCCCGGAGAGGACTTTTCACGTTTTAAGTCGGTTTTTAATGTTCTAGGATGTTTTAGAATCGGTTTTTCGTAAGGAATTCAATGAGAATGTTGGTTTGTGTCATTTATGAAATTTTTTATGTGAAATGATTGTGTGAACTTTATGAGGGGTATTTTCGTAATTTTGTCAAATTCTGTTAAAATTGACGAAATAATTTATTTGGTTTCGATTTGTTATTTTATGTGTTCGAGAGAGTTTTCCTAAGCGTAATGTAGGCTCTAGGGTTGTTTTGATGTTAGGGGTATTTTGGTAATTTGATAGTTTTTTAGTGATTTTTATCGTGAAGCTTCTTTTTGTCTGAAAAATGATGATTTCTATATTTCTGGAGTCGTATTTTCCTAGCGTAGCGTGGTTTCTAAGGTTTTGTTAGTTTGAGATACCTCATCCGGATTTCTGAAACACATCTGGTAACAAAATAAAGCAATGGAATACACATCCATCATTGGGAATCATTGCGATCGGGTTGACGAGTTGATTAATCAGGCGGATGCAAAAATGGGGTGTCTACACACCTCCATCATGATCTTGAAGTCTGACGACTTTTCTAGACAGGATTTCCTTAATGAATGAATTTTTCCAATTTAGACTTTCTCCTATAGTCGATGAGGAGTGTTCAATTTTCTTTGAAGTCTGATAGTTAAATCTTTGACTTGTAAATGATGAGCTTTGACCTTCTTGTCAAATGCACAGGTGACTATTCTTAGATAAGCTTGCACGTGGTACAGGGCTTTAACTCGTTTTCTTCTATCAAGTTTAATTCTTTATACTGCTGACGAACCCAATCTGTTTCTAACAAATGATTTTCTAACAAGACCTTGAGAGACGAAATTTCCATTTCAACTGGCAAAACTGCTTCCATGCCATACACTAAGGAGTAGGGAGTAGCTCCACTAGAGGATCGAATTGAGGTTCGATATGTCCATAGCGTGAATGATAATTTTTCTGACCAATCTCGATGTGATTGACACATTTTCCTGATGATAGTCTTGAGACTCTTACTAACTGCTTCAACCGTTCCATTGATCTGAGGACGGTAGTGTAGACACCCCATTATTGCATCTGCCTAATTCGACAATTCGTCACCCGATTTTAGTGGATTCCTAATGATGAATATAAAAGAACTCGAAGGCTTGTGAGTACTACTTGGTTCCTTCTGTTTCTAGTTTCTTTTCATCCTCCCTACTCGTCACGACTTGACTTAGAAATTTACGCACGCTTATGATCGCTACATCTTACACCCGACTTAGTAACACGTACGCATAGGTTCGCTACACAGTTTGATAATTTAGAGACCTCGCTACGCTAAGAAAATATGGATTTGAGATTTAGAAATAAACACACAGGGACTGAAAGAAATCTCACGCTGGAATTCCTAAAAATCTGTAAAAAATCGTCAAAATGATGAAAATACCCCTTATAAATTTCGGATGTCCGAAAAGTCTCGAAAGTACCTCCATTGCACTCAGAACGTGATTTCGAGTCTAACGGGACCCAAATCGATGAAAACAGAGAAATTCAAGAAAAATAGTCAAAAATCGTAAAACTGACCAAAACGCCCCTTAACATCTAACTCTAACATAGAGACCTTGATCCCTAGGAAAATAAAATTCAAATAAAAAAATTTAACCGAAATAAAATTCAAAATTAAAATTAAAATAAAATCCAAAATCTAAAATTAATTTAAAATCGTAAAATCAAAATTAAAATTCAATACTAAAATAAAAATTACATTTTCAAGAAACCGATTAAAATACAAAATCAAAATCAAAATTAAATTGAAAATCAAGTTAAAAATCACTCAACCAATTAAAATGAAAAATTGAATTAAAATTTTAAATCAATCAACCAAATCAACCAACCAAAAATGTAATTAACAAATTAAAATCCATTCGATCACATTTAAATCGAAATCCAATCAACCGACCAATTAAAAATTAAAATCAATTTGAAACACAAATTAATCAATCCGTTCAAAATTTAAATTAAAAAATTTAAATTCAAATTAAAAATTAAAACTCAAATTAAAAATCGAATCGCCCAAGCAATTAAAATGTAAAAATAAAATCGAACGATCAACCAATCAAAAATCAAAATCAAATCAACCAACAACCAAATTATTCAAATTAAATTTTAATCGAAATTCAAAATTTAAAATCAAATACAAATGTAATTTAAAACATCAAATTAAATTTCAAATCAAAATTCGAAATCAACCAATCGGAAGTAAAATCAATTCATCAACCAATCACAACTCCACGACGGTGAGCTATCGTAGTACGAGTAACGTGGGATCACCATCCCATTCTCCTAATAATATAAAAATTAAAAAATTAAAAATTAAAAATTGAAAAAACAAACAAAGAAAAAAAAAAAGACGTTTTGGAGAACAATCATTAAAAGAAAAAAAAAAAACAGCAACTTTAGTCCAGAACTCTTGGATTTCTCCATCTTCTTCTCTCTCAGGCTCTCCATATTCTTCTCTCTTAGTCTCTCTCTCTTTCTCTCTCCCACATGATCAACACCCTTTTCTCCCCCACATTTTGGAGCAAAAACCAGCAGCCATTATAGCCCTCCTTTCATCTCTAAAAACGTCCAAAAACAGAGTCCAATCAACACCCTTTTCTTCCCCACGTTTTGGAGCAAAACCAGCAGCCATTATAGCCCTCCTTTCATCTCTAAAAACGTCCAAAAACAGAGTCCAATCAACATCCTTTTCTTCCCCACGTTTTGGAGCAAAACCAGCAACCATGGTAGCCCTCCTTTCATCTCTAAAAATGTCCAAAAACAGAGCCTAGTCAACACCTTTTCTTCTCCACGTTTTGGAATAAAAACAACCACCAATGCAGCATCTTTCCATACCTGAAAACGTCCAAAAATATTATTTATCAGGCCCTCCTTCCATCTTCACATTGTTGCCCCCTGTTATGCCTCCAAAAAATCTGCAAATTCAACCCATTGTTGCTCTCTTTTGTGCCTCAAAAAAAAAAAAAAACAGCAGCTTACTGTCTTCTTCTCCATTCTCTGTTTTCCTCTCTCAGCCTTCATTACCATTAATACCCTCATCATTTCAGCACATCTATCCCCAAAAAAAAAAAAAATCTGCAACGTCCCTTGCTGTAACGCCATAGCCCCATTCCATCGCAACTCTTGCTACAACCCCCTTTGCTGCCCAACATCTTCACCATTAACCTCTTCTCCGAATAACCATATTTTCACCACGGCCATCGCCCATTAAATTCCTCACTAAAATCTCTCTCACACTTTCCACTTTCCTTTCACTTCATTAAGTTCCAACAGCACTAGCAAAAATCTTAGACACATCCACACAGCCGCGGTGACCCAGTACGACATAACTCACAAGCTATTTCGATTTCTTTTTGAAGGAATCCACGCATCTGAAATAATTCGGAAGGTATTTTTTATTTCTTTTTTTTTTTTATTTTTCTGTTATTTATATTGTTTTATTTTTATTGTTTCTTGATTTCATATGCCTTAAAATTAATTCATGGATTTTTGGGGTATACGTGGCACTAATAACAATGTTCGAGTTTCCGAAATATTAGTGTATCAATTCACTCATACTTTTTTTTGATTAATTGATCGACTGAATCAATTCACATATACCAAGTTGATGGTCCGGCTCATTGGATGTTAACATTTATCGGGTTGATTCGTCACTTTTTGATGTTGTTGGGTCAACTCATTAATGTTGATTTTAATCGACTCAATAAAAATTAATGGTGTACACTAAACATAAAAATAAAAAAATCGATTTTCATAATGAAAATTACGAGTCAACTCGCTGATTTTGGGGGCATCGAAAATTTGAATTGATTTTATTTTCAAATTAAGCACGTGGGCTAAATCACCGATTTAATACACGTGGCAATTTAAAAAAAAAATCAAGATTCTTTGGATTAACAAATTGTGAGTCAACTCACTGATTTTAGGGACATTAGAAGTTTGAATTGATTTTTTTTTAGCATGTGGGTTAACTTACCGATTTAATATATGTGGCACTTCAAAAATCAAGTTTCTTTGATAAAAAATTGGGAGTCGACTCGTCGATTTTAATACACGTGACATTTCAAAAATCGAATTTTTAAAAATTAGGCACGTGGATTAAATCACCGATTTAATACACGTGGCGATTAAAAAAAAATTAGGTTTCTTTTGGTTAACAAATTGCGAGTCGACTCGCTGATTTTTTAAAACATTGAAAATTTGAATCGATTTTATTTTAAAATTAGGCACGTGGTTAACTCACCGATTTAATGCACGTGACAATTCAAAATTTGTGAGTTAATTCACTGAATTTAATGCACATAATGATCGAATTTCATCGATAAAATATCGTCAATGAGCCAATTCACTAATCTTATATACGCGGCATTGAAAATCGATTTCGTATTATTCAAAGTATGATCGAATTGATCCATTAATTTTTGGTGTCATGTATGCCTCATTAAATCATGTAATTATTTTAACCGTAGGATTTGTTTAGTAAATCCGATGTAATTTGATGATGATTGGACCCTAGTTTGACTTTTAGTCTTTGAATGTTGACCGTAGGATATTTTTGGATCGCAGTAGAGACTGATCATCTTGATCAGGCGGGTTCGGTGCCTAACACCTTCCGAAATCCGTAACCTGACCCCTTACCCATCACTTTGATCCACGGACCGACCCATGTCCATTTGGAGTTAATTTTGGTTCCTAGACCTAAACTAGGTGGCGACTCCCTATTCTTTTAGAAAATCCTCGAGATACATAGATCGGACCCCTAATCCGCTATTTAGCGGACGGCCGTGGGGGTCGAGGCGATTTCAGTGGCGACTCCACTGGGGATTTTAGGGTCAAACTTGACCCGATCCAAGACTATCCTTATGTTGACTTTTTCATCGAGTCAACCCAATTGACTCAATGAGAATCTTAGATTAGGTTAGATTTTGTCTTTTTTTTTTCATTGGCATGTGATTAGATATATTCAATTATTTATCTCTGTTGATTGGTTTGATGATTGGATGTATTTAATTTGAATGGTTGGATATTTGCGAAAAACGCCCCGGGCGCACTTTGTCCTTTTGCATACACTCACGAACATACATACGCATATTTGCATCATGTCATGTCCTTATAAATCCAGTAGCCGGATCTAAGCTAACCTGGTCCTTCGGGACACGGGGGACGCCCGTGAACGCTACAACTTCAGTACAGTACCTTCGGGTATATCAAACTGGAACACCACGTACTGCTTGACTAGGTAAAACTGGAATAGTATATCGGTGTTTCGGGCTGAAGTGACCTAAGCTTCGTCCTAACCTAGCCTCAATCATATAGAAAGCTTAGAACTTAGGCGCGGTCCTACTAGGCCACGACTCGAATCGATCATAAGTGCTCCCGGGTTGCTTTTCTCCAAACTAACCAAAAGGTAAGTGGGTGGACCGATCCACACCGCTCAAATGGAACCCGCAATATCGGTTCAACCCAATAAATATAATTGAAAAAGTTGTGTTGGCCCATCATTTTTCAACCCATTAGCCCAATTGGTACGTTGATCTTTTGGATCAATATACGAGCCGATCGAGTTAATTGGTTCAATTAAATGTCAATGAGGTGTGATGTATTGTTTTTTGAATCCATTGTATAGAATCGGTCCGAATGTGATAACTGAACCTTTTCTGACTAATTCTATTAATAGATCGGACCTTTCTTTAAATTAAAATGGTTGAATCACATTAAAATCGTACCAAAAATGGACGGGGTTTGTTTTTAAATATGTCAGTAATGAGAGTTAGTTTCTTGGTTAGATAGCTCATGGTGATGTACAATTGTTGATGGAAAGAGCTTTAGATGCGTTCACCACCGTCGAAAAGTACAATTTTGGTGCATATGGACTTCAAAGCGTATTCTCTCTCAAGTCAGTAACTGTCAATTGGAACCTTTTATGTGCCGCGGCCAATTTCTGGGATCCGAATTACCACGTATTCCGTTTTGGTTCAGTCACACTTTGTCCAACTCACGAAGATTATTGTAATATTATGGGGATAAGCACATTGGGTCCGATGATTCATCTTCCATCAAAATCCAAATTCACAAAAGAACTCTCGAAAGGGTTAGGAGTTAAGACAAAAAAAGTAAGAAGATTCACAGACCACGGTTTACTGAACATGCGGAGACTCCTAGAAGTACACCAAACTCCTGAACAAGAAAATCCTGGGGATTTCGCTCCAGAACCTCATAGGAAGGCCAGGGATTTTGCTTTATGTCTGGGGGTATTGTCAACATATTTTCTGGTTTCATTTAGGATGGGTCATCAGTTACCAAGCTTCTTTGCAGATATTGTCGAACAACTTAAAAACAAGGTTAACCCAGTCCCCACAATACTCGCCGAGACTTTTGAGGGGTTATCAAATGAGAATGCACCAGGACGGGCAGGATTTCGAGGAAGTCCACATTTGCTTTATTTGTGGTTATGTATCCGACTTTGCATCGCAGAGTTCCCGCAAATCAAGGAAAGTAAATGGGAAAAATTCACAAGAAAGGAAACATTGGTGGACTTTGCATCCATAGAAGACTGGAAGGACTGGCTCTCAAATTTGACTACACAAGATGTAAATTGGGATAGATTGGGATCAAGAATGGATGAAGGCACCGGGCTTGCTTCAAAAGGGTCTGATCACGTAATGCTCACTGGTTTGTTGAATACATCTTTTTATTGCTCAAGGATGATACCAAGACAGATAGGATTCCGTTCATGGATCCCAATGCTTCCGAGGAATCGACATCCTATTAAAGAGTTGACTGTGCACTTGGTAGAACACATAGCTACCGCTTGGGACAATCCGTTACTTATTGAATCAGAAGATCAACAAGCATTCAAAAAGCAAAAGAGAGAAGTAAAAGAGCATGCAGGGTCCTAGATCAAGTCATCTTTGCTTTAAGAGGAGAGTCTCCTCATTTCTTTTGTATTCGCATTTGTTTCATTGGTACGATTTTATAAGGCCCTAATTAACAATAAATCACCTCATAAGTTCGACCAGCACAACTTATCAATTATAATAATAAAAGTAAATACTATCAAAAGGGATCAATTCTTAATTCACCTTTGATGGGGTTTCAGGATACTATTGCGCCCAAACTTAAGCGTCTGCCACCTGGTTGGAGTCGAGAGTCAGGTCGTTTGGAAAGAACATCAATGCCAAGTGAACCATCAAAAATGGCTTCTGAATCTGAACTCGCGGAAATTCGTAAGATCCTGACAGTCTTTGCAATGGATATGAACAACATAAAAAATAAGGTAGAAGTGCTAGAACAGATCTCTGAGTCAACAAAAGACCAACCTGATGATCAAAGGGGCAAAGGACTGGAAGGTAGCACACCTAAGAATCTGGATGAGGTTTATGAGCTTGACGGAAATGAGGAGCATTTTAATGAGAATCCAATGCTAGCCAACAGAATGACTCAGTTGGAAACAGCCGTGAAAAATATAAAAGGGATTGATGAAATCGCGGCAGGAATAGAGGCTTTGAATCAAATCCCTAAGATCCGTCTGCCCGAGAAATTTGTTATGCCAGAAATGGAAAAATTCAGTGGAGTAGGTTACGCAAAACGCATCTCAAGGTATATGTCACCAACATGCGTACAATGGGCCTCAGTGATGAATAGATGACATTATTGTTCCAGCGTACTCTATCAGGATCAGCATTGCGATGGTTGATGTCCCAAGACTCAGCTGTAATTGGGACATGGGAAAATATGTCAAGGATGTTCTGGCACCAGTACAAGTACAGCACTGAAATCGAAACTTCTCGAAGGGATTTGGAATCCACTAAGCAGAAGAGTGGGGAAACATTTACCGATTTTATTAGCCGTTGGAGGGCTAAGGCTGCACAGATGTGGGATAGACCATCAGAAAAGGAACAAGTGGCAATCATCTTGAAAAACCTCTCACAGGGGTATGCCCAGCATTTAGTTGCCCAGTATCTCCCCACATTTGAATCATTGTTACAAGCTGGAAGCCAACTTGAGGATGCTTTTGCCTCTGGGATTCTTTCCAACTCTTCTGACAACAAAGCCAAAAAACCCTTCACTAATTCCAAACCCAACATCAACCCTGCCTATATAGCCAATACTTCCACTACCCCAGTTCAACCTCCAGCTCGAACCAATAATCAGGCAAATTTAGGTAGAGCCCCCCCTCGACAGTTCACAAATCTAGGGATGACCCTCACTGCAGCCTTCCAGAAACTATTAAAAAAAGGGCTCCTCACCCCTCTCCAGCCTTGACCTCTGCCAAATCCCCTGCCAACTTCACATAACCCTAACGTCTTTTGTGAATTCCATCAAAGCCCTGGTCATCATACTGATCGTTGCATCTCTTTCCGCCATGCCATCCATAATCTCATTGATGATAAAAAAGTCATCATTCCTACCCCAACACCACCAAATGTCAATACCAATCCACTACCTGCATATCAACCGCCGCCAACATTGAATATGGTTTCAAACACCCAACTACCATTCGACCCAGTCTCTCTCATCCACCCAGTCTACGCCAAACCACCTAGTTATCCTCTTGTTGGAATATCTTTCAATGATGAGGTCTATGCCACAAGCCATGAGCCATTTGATCTAACTGAAGATGAATCATACTGTCTATCCCCACCTCGCTACGATAACCCGTCATATACCAGCCACCTCTTGGCACAAATGATCTCGAAAAGCCCATTCTCTGTAACAGATGAAGATCCTTACCTATTGGCCAAAGAAGATGAGCCATTTCCACTATCTTGTGATGAAGTCAAGCACATGACACGAGGAGGAAGAGTCTTTAAGCCACCGGAACTCAGTGTTGACAATCCAGCGGCCTTGGCAAGGAAGGAAAAAGTATACCCCATTCAGGAAACTATTGAAGATGATGATATCGTGATCAAACAGTTAAAAAAGGCAGGTGCCAACATTTCAATTTGGGGTTTGCTCATGGCCTCCACAGCTCACAGGGAAGCTGTTCTCAAAGCGTTAAGCGCAGCCCAAGTTTCCCTCGACACATCTCCGGATCAATTAGCCAGTATAGTAGGGGCAACCTATGTTGAAAATAGTCTATCCTTCTCAGATTCAGATCTCCCAAAAGAAGGGCCGAGCCACACAAAGCCATTGCACATTACAATTGATTGCAATGGAATGAGAGTCCCTCTAGTCTTGGTAGATAATGGAAGTGCATTAAATGTCTGTCCTCTGAAGACCGCGACTTGCCTCGGGTTCAAGACAGACGACTTCAAACCAACTAGTCAAGGCGTCAGAGCTTACGATAATACGAATAGGGATGTACTAGGAACTTTGCAGCTACTAATATCCACAGGTATAGCAGACTTCCCTGTGGAATTTCAAGTCTTGGATATTCAATCATCCTTCAACCTATTACTAGGGAGACCGTGGCTGCATCAGATCAAGGCCGTACCTTCTACTTTGCATCAGAAGATTAAATTCATCAAGGACGGTTTGGTGATCACACTTCATGGGGATGCCGAAATTATGGGGATTGTGAATGAAATAGAAACCAAGGATAAGTCACTGCCTGAAATTCAACCTAAAGAAAAAGAAATACAACTCAACGGGTTTGAATTTGAAAATATTCATGCGGTTCAGTGGGACGATTTTACGAAAGAGCTGGTACCTATCGATAACACATTCAGCTGTTGTGTGGCTAGCATGTTCAAAAGCATGGGATTCTTCCCAGGCATGGGTTTGGGTCGTAGACAACAAGGGATTAAAGCTGCACCAGTCATTCAAGAAGTAGTTGGGACATTCGGATTGGGGTACGAACCTACCAAAGAAGACTGGGCCCGATATTGGAAGATAAGAAAAGATAAGGCGAATGCAAAGAGACAAGGACACGTCACCGATCTGATCAATATGAAGCCTTATCGCAAAACCCTTAATGGGCGCTTTGTGAAAGCAGGGGAAGATTTCCCTTATTGTGGTTTTCCAGAACCCTTTATCGACCACGTCACAGGTACTCGCCAACCAGGATTTGAGATTTTTTTTGGGATGGGTTGGCCTGACAAGGAAGAAGATAGAGCATCTGAAGAATTCGAAGGAGCAGATGATTGGCAAAAAACTGTGGATTCACTCAATATTGCTCAGATATTTCTCGAAGAAGGAAATGTGTCAGTCTTATCATTCAAAAGTGGTGCTCAAAACCCACAGTCTGTAATCAAACCTGCAGTCGGGTCCCTTTCCAATTACCATGTAATGAGTCCTTTGCTGTATGTCGAGTTTGGTCATGATGAGTCTGTCGGGTCTGTAGTAAGTCCTGTCACCCCATCTATCTTTAATGAAATAGAAGAAGTTTCTGATTGCCCCGAGTGCAATAATGATTTAACTGATAATCTAACTTCGAAGGATGAATCTTCTTATGAAGAAACTCCTATCGAATTAATTAAACAACTTGAACAAGAAGATGAACGTCGAGCTCAACCTGTAATGGAAGAAACAGAATTAGTCAATCTCGGGACTAAAGATTTTCCTTAAGAGATTCAAATTGGAGTCACTTTATCTCCCGAGGAACGCGAAGGGATAGTGGATTTGCTCAGAAAGTTCAAGGACGTATTTGCGTGGTCGTATGAGGACATGCCAGGAGTAAGTACAGATATCGTCCAACATCGGATTCCATTGCATCCAGATGCTCGGCCAGTAAAGCAGAAACTCCGACGTATGAAGCCAGAATGGACTTTGAAGATTAAGGAAGAGGTCACTAAGCAGATCAATGCTGGATTCTTGGAAGTGGTGGAGTACCCAGAATGGATTGCTAATGTAGTCCCCATTCCCAAAAAAGATGGGAAAGTGAGAATGTGCGTGGACTTCAGAGATTTAAATAAGGCCAGTCCAAAAGATAGTTTTCCGTTGCCTCACATAGATGTATTAGTCGATAATACAGCAGGGCACGCCATGCTTTCTTTTATGGATGGTTTTCGGGGTACAACCAGATAAAGATGGACCCTCGTGACATGCAAAAGACATCATTCATCACGCAATGGGGACATTTTGCTACAAAGTCATGCCTTTCGGTTTGAAGAACGCTGGGGCTACCTATCAGAGAGCAGCTACAACCTTATTGCACGACATGATACACAAAGAGGTCGAGGTCTATGTGGATGACATGATAGTGAAATCCAAAGAACGATCGGGACACGTCGCTGCAGTAGAAAAGTTTCTTACAAGGATCCAAAAATACCAGTTACGCCTTAATCCTCAAAAATGCGTATTCGGAGTGAGTTCTGGAAAATTACTTGGATTCGTAGTCAGTCAAAGGGGGATTGAAGTAGACCCTGGAAAAATCAAAGCTATACAAGAAATGGCACCTCCTAAGACTGAAAAACAGATTCGAGGGTTCTTAGGCAGAATTCAGTATGTCAGCAGATTTATCGCTCAGCTCACCAATGTGTGCGGACCTATATTCAAGCTTCTCAAGAAAAATGAGCCCACAGTATGGAATGAGCAATGCCAAAAAGCTTTTGACCAAGTTAAGGAGTATCTCTCAAATCCACCCATTTTGGTTCCACCTACCCCAGGTGAACCTCTCCTCCTTTACTTGTCAGTCACGGAAGAAGCTATGGGATGCATGCTGGCACAATACGACAAAGACAATCACAAAAAGAGGGCCATCTACTATATCAGCAAGAAGATGTTAGAATATGAACAAAAGTATTCATCTCTCGAAAAGACTTGCCTAGCACTAGTATGGGTTACTCAAAGACTTCGACATTACATGCTCTCTCATTCAGTCATTCTATTATCTCGGATGGACCCCCTAAAGTATCTCTTCGAGAAGTCGGTATTGACAGGTAGAACTGCACGTTGGTTGTTGTTGTTATCAGAATTCTATATTACGCATGTCACGCAGAAGTCTGTCAAGGGAAAAGTAATAGCAGAATACTTGGCGGATCACCCAGTGGCAGAAGGAACAAGACCTATCGATCAATTCCCAGATGAAAATATCTTGAACCTTGAAGAAGAATTGCGAGATAAAGTATGGCGGTTATACTTTGATGGAACGGTGAATCAGAACGGGTACGGAATAGGGGCAGTCTTATTCTCTCCTGAAGGATGTCACATTCCGATTGCTATTAAGTTAGCTTTTTTCCAATACTAATAATACCGCTGAATACGAAGCATGCATTGCCGGGCTCGAGGCTGCTTTGAATCTGGGTGTCACAGAAATTGAAGTATTTGGAGATTCAGCCTTGGTTATACATCAGTCGTTGGAAGAATGGAAAACTAAGGATGTGAAACTGAAATCCTATCACGAGTATCTGCTAAATTTAGTAAGGAAGTTCAAAGCCATCTTGTTCCAACATCTTTCAAGGGAAGAGAACAGATTCGCTGACGCTCTGGCTACTCTTTCTTCGATGATCCATTTGCCTTCAGGCATGGAACTAAGGCCTATCACAATCGAAATCAAAGATAAACCTACATACTGCCATGAGGTTGACATCGCTGCTCGACTCCCTGACGGAAAGCCATGGTACACTGACATCCATAAAGTATTGGAAAGATAAGAGTTTCCAGTTGAAGCATCAAGGAAAGAATGGCAAACCTTACAGAAATTCGCATCCCAGTTCATCCTGTGCGCAGGAAACTTATATAAGAGGTCTTATGATGGAATTCATTTGTCATGTGTTGACGAAAATCAAGCTGAACGGTTAATGGAAGAGTTGCATTCCGGAGACTGTGGACCGCATATGAGTGGAAAAATGTTAGCCAAACGAATCATGAGACAGGGGTATTATTGGCCAACAATGGAAACAGACTGTCATCACCTGGTCAAGACTTGCCATAAATGTCAAGTACATGTTAACCTCATACATGTACCTCCATCTCAGTTAGTTGGGTTGACTTCGCCATGGCCATTTTCTGTCTGGGGTATCGACATAATTGGCAAAATCACACCTAAAGCATCGAATGGACATGAGTATATTCTCGTGGCTATTGATTATTTTACAAAATGGGTGGAGGCTACCTCATATGCTGTTTCTCACTGCATCCAAAGCTGCCAAGTTCGTCGAAACACATATTATCAGTCGATATGGGGTACCTTCTGAACTGATCTCTGATAACGGGTCACATTTCAAAGTTGAATTTATTTCCCTGTGTTCGAAGTTCAAGATCCGACCACACAAATCATCACCCTACCGTCCCCAGACTAACGGAGCAGTTGAAGCAGCCAATAAGAATCTCAAGACAATCATCAGGAAGATGTGTCAATCTCATAGGGATTGGTCTGAAAAATTACCATTTGCACTCTGGGCATACCATACCTCGATACGATCTTCTACCGGAGCCACCCCTTATTCACTAGTGTACAGAATGGAAGCCGTCTTGCCAGTTGAAATGGAAATCCCATCCCTCAGAATTCTAATGGAAAGTCAGTTATCTGAAGCAGATTGGGTTCGTCACCGGTACGAAGAGTTGAACTTAATCGATGAAAAATGACTTAAAGCGTTATACCACGTGCAAGTCTATCAGAGAAGAGTCGCTCGGGCATTTGATAAAAGAGTTAAAGTTCGCAACTTACATGCTGGAGACCTCGTACTTAAAGAAAATCGAGTACCCATCTTCGATCCTAGAGGCAAATTTAAGCCCAATTGGGGAGGTCCTTTCATTGTCAAGGAGGTACTGCCTGGGAAAGCTGTCAAACTCCAAGATCACGATGGCATCGAATTACCAGAACCGACAAACCTTGACTGATCAGAGCGGTATTACATTTGAGGAGGCCATCTTCGGTCGTCGAACCAATTTTCCTGTCACCCAATTAAATATCTCCTTTCTCAGCCCCTTGCAGCCATTTAAAAAAAAAAAAAACTTTCTTCTTTCTTAGCCCGTTCACCTAACCTAGGGGAGGGAAATTTTCGAACTACGTTTTGGTCTGATCCCAAAATTCTGGGGTACGTAGGCAACCTGAGAAGTTACTTCAGGCCCGACCAGTTCAAAAAAAATATATATATATATATGTTTTCCCGTAAAGAAAATTTGTCAAAGGGGGAAGGAAAAGAAAACTATTTTAAAGGAATGCACCACAAGGGGCATTTGGGTTCTCGAGCCTCAAATCTCCTTTCTTTTTTAACCTATTCCTAAGCCCACCTATGGAAGTCCTCCTAAGTACCGCATGAAAAGGTGGTCGAGAGAAAAATAGCAGCGTGATCAGACAGTAACTCCAGAACTAAAAAAAAAAAAAAAAAAGCCTGCTAGGTTGAAAACCTGAAAGGGCGGCTTAGGCAAAAATTAAGGCAAGCTCGCAAGGTTGAAAATTCGAAAGGACGGCCTTGGCAACAATCAGAGTAAAGAAAAAAAATTTATAAGCTCGCTAGATCGAAAACCTGAAAAGGCGGTTAGGCAAAATTAGAGCATGCTCGCTAGATTGAAAACCTGAACAGGCAATCTAGGCAAAAGGTAGAGCAATCGAAAGAGAATCTCCATCGAGCCAAGAATCTGAAAAGACAAGCCGAGTCAGAGCGTCAGAAATCTGAAATGACCAAGCTTCAATACCCAGTTTAAGACAGGCAAAGACTTAAAAGACACATGTATCTCGTCTACGACTAATCTGGAAAAATTTACTTTCCTAAGTGAACCAAAGGGGAAAGAATGTGATCTCCAATATGAATCTCAAAAGTGAATATTTGTTCCCAACAGATGAGCTTGACTCATAATCTTCAATAAAATCGAAATTAAAAGTGAATCTTTATTGCACTGGTGGTAATCTAAGACTTCAAATTTTCATATTTTAGGGGCACCTCTCCTTTTGGTTGGAAGCGTATTTATCTTTCCCTTTACAGTAGAGGCACATCATTTCAAAATATGTTCAATTATCCCTAGTATAAGGTCCTATCAAACTAGGGGCATTTTTTTTGTTGTTGTTCTTAAGCCTGATCAATTCCAGCCCCAAAGGATAAGGAAAAATCTGGAATTAAAGGTTACCCTTTCGATAGCATTTTTTTGAAAACCCCTGAGGTTCAAATGTTGACCTGACCATCTAAAAAAAATGATGATTCCTGTGGAGTGAGATTTTTACTCCAGTATTTTACTCATACCTACTCAGATTTTGCTCAGACCCACCGAGATTCGTCTCGGATTTGCTCAGATGCCGCCGAGGGTCATCTCAGATTTTACTCAGACCTACTCAGATTTTGCTCAGACCCGCCGAGATTTGTCTCGAATTTGCTCAGATACCGCCGAGGGTCACCTCGGAATTTTCTCAGACTTACTCAGATTTTGCTCAGATCCGCCGAGATTTTTTCTCCGATTTTTGCTCAGACACCGTCGAGGGTTTTCTCGGATTTTGCTCAGAAACCGTCGAGGGTTTTCTTGGATTTGCTCAGATGCCGCCGAGGGTCATCTCGGATTTTACTCAGACTTACTCAGATTTTGCTCAAACCTGCCGAGATTCTTTCTCGGATTTTGCTCAGATACCGCCGAGGGTCATCTCGGAATTTACTCAGACTTACTCAGATTTTGCTCAGACCCGCCGAGATTTGTCTCGGATTTGCTCAGATGCCGTCGAGGGTCATCTCAGATTTTACTCAAACTTACTCAGATTTTGCTCAGACCTGCCGAGATTCTTTCTCGGATTTTGCTTAGATACCGCCAAAGGTCATCTCAGATTTTACTCAGATCTACTTATATTTTACTCTGACCTGCTCAGTTTATTCTTAGATTTTACTTAGTTTTATCTGAATTTCTGCAAAAACATGTTGCACGGATTTTATGTTGACCTTACACAGTTTACTATCCTCTCAGCATGAATGTGCAGAATGGAGATGTGCACTTTCAAAATCATCACTACACAATGGCACACACGTGCATCCATATTGCATTTGCATTAGTTAAGGAGAATTTTTTTCAATATTCAAGGATCTGACCTTTTTCCAAGGAGAGGTTATTCTCAAGGATCTGGACACTTTGACAAATTGTCGAATCAGGCTGCAAAATGGACTGTCACTAGCTTTGGCATTCGGATGTCGCACTATCGACCACAATAGATTGGACATCTAGTTTGCTTCCACCCTCTGCCAAAGAGGGGCATCTGTAGACACCCCATTATTGCATCTGCCTAATTCGACAATTCGTCACCCGATTTTAGTGGATTCCTAATGATGAATATAAAAGAACTCGAAGGCTTGTGAGTACTGCTTGGTTCCTTCTGTTTCTAGTTTCTTTTCATCCTCCCTACTCGTCACGACTTGACCTAGAAATTTACGCACGCTTAGGATCGCTACATCTTACACCCGACTTAGTAACACGTACGCATAGGTTCGCTACACAGTTTGATAATTTAGAGACCTCGCTACGCTAAGAAAATATGGATTTGAGATTTAGAAATAAACACACAGGGACTGAAAGAAATCTCACGCTGAAATTCCTAAAAATCTGTAAAAAATCGTCAAAATGATGAAAATACCCCTCATAAATTTCGGATGTCCGAAAAGTCTCGAAAGTACCTCCATTGTACTCAGAACGTGATTTCGAGTCTAACGGGACCCAAATCGATGGAAACAGAGAAATTCAAGAAAAATCGTCAAAAATCGTAAAAATGACCAAAACGCCCCTTAACATCTAACTCTAACATAGAGACCTTGATCCCTAGAAAAATAAAATTCAAATAAAAAAAATTTAACCGAAATAAAATTCAAATTTAAAATTAAAATAAAATCCAAAATCTAAAATTAATTTAAAATCGTAAAATCAAATTAAAATTCAATACTAAAATAAAAATTACATTTTCAAAAAACCGATTAAAATACAAAATCAAAATCAAAATCAAATTGAAAATCAAGTTAAAAATCACTCAACCAATTAAAATGCAAAATTGAATTAAAATTTTAAATCAATCAACCAAATCAACCAACCAAAAATGTAATTAACAAATTAAAATCCATTCGATCACATTTAAATCGAAATCCAATCAACCGACCAATTAAAAATTGAAATCAATTTGAAACGCAAATTAATCAATCCGTTCAAAATTTAAATTCAAATTAAACAATTAAAACTCAAATTAAAAATCGAATCGCCCAAGCAATTAAAATGTAAAAATAAAATCAAACGATCAACCAATCAAAAATCAAAATCAAATCAACCAACAACCAAATTATTCAAATTAAATTCTAATCGAAATTCAAAATTTAAAATCAAATACAAATGTAATTTAAAACATCAAATTAAATTTCAAATCAAATGTCGACTAAAAAAAAAAAAAATTTCGAAATCAACCAATTGGAAGCAAAATCAATTATCAACCAATCACAACTCCACGACGGTGAGCTATCGTAGTACGAGTAACGTGGGATCACCATCCCATTCTCCTAATAATATAAAAATAAATAAAAAATTAAAAATTAAAAATTAAAATTAAAAACAAACAAAGAAAAAAAAAAGACGTTTTGGAGAACAATCATTAAAGAAAAAAAAAAAACAGCAACTTTAGAAAGAACTCTTGGATCTCTCCATCTTCTTCTCTCTCAGGCTCTCCATATTCTTCTCTCTTAGTCTCTCTCTCTCTTTCTCTCTCCCACATGATCAACACCCTTTTCTCCCCCACATTTTGGAGCAAAAACCAGCAGCCATTATAGCCCTCCTTTCATCTCTAAAAACGTCCAAAAACAGAGTCCAATCAACACCCTTTTCTTCCCCACGTTTTGGAGCAAAACCAGCAGCCATTATAGCCCTCCTTTCATCTCTAAAAACGTCCAAAAACAGAGTCCAATCAACACCCTTTTCTTCCCCACGTTTTGGAGCAAAACCAGCAACCATGGTAGCCCTCCTTTCATCTCTAAAAATGTCCAAAAACAGAGCCTAATCAACACCTTTTCTTCTCCACGTTTTGGAATAAAAACAGCCACCAATGCAGCATCTTTCCATACCTGAAAACGTCCAAAAATATTATTTATCAGGCCCTCATTCCATCTTCACATTGCTGCCCCCTGTTATGCCTCCAAAATATCTGCAAATTCAACCCATTGTTGCTCTCTTTTGTGCCTCAAAAAAAAAAAAAAAACAGCAGCTCACTGTCTTCTTCTCCATTCTCTGTCTTCCTCTCTCAGCTACCATTAATACCATCATCATTTCAGCACATTTATCCCCAAAAAAAAAAAAATTTGCAACGTCCCTTGCTGTAACGCCATACCCCCATTCCATCGCAACTCTTGCTACAAACCCCTTTGCTGCCCAACGTCTTCACCATTAACCTCTTCTCCGAATAACCATTTTCACCACGCCCATCGCCCATTTAATTCCTCACTAAAATCTCTCTCACACTTTCCATTTTCTTTCACTTCATTAAGTTCCAACAGCACTAGCAAAAATCTTAGACACATCCACACAGCCGCGGTGACCCAGTACGACATAACTCACAAGCTATTTCGATTTCTTTTTGAAGGAATCCACGCATCTGAAATAATTCGGAAGGTATTTTTTATTTCTTTTTTTTTTATTTTTTCTGTTATTTATATTGTTTATTTTATTGTTTCTTGATTTCATATGCCTTAAATTAATTCATGGATTTTTGGGGTATACGTGGCACTAATAACAATGTTCGAGTTTCCGAATATTAGTGTATCAATTCACTCATACTTTTTTTGATTAATTGATCGACTGAATCAATTCACATATACCAAGTTGATGGTCCGGCTCATTGGATGTTAACATTTATCGGGTTGATTCGTCACTTTTTGATGTTGTTGGGTCAACTCATTAATGTTGATTTTAATCGACTCAATAAAAATTAATGGTGTACACTAAACATAAAAATAAAAAAAATCGATTTTCATAATGAAAATTACGAGTCAACTCGCTGATTTTGGGGGCATCGAAAATTTGAATTGATTTTATTTTCAAATTAAGCACGTGGGTTAAATCACCGATTTAATACACGTGGCAATTTAAAAACAAAATCAAGATTCTTTGGATTAACAAATTGTGAGTCAACTCACTGATTTTAGTGACATTAGAAGTTTGAATTGATTTTTTTTAGCATGTGGGTTAACTTACCGATTTAATATATGTGGCACTTCAAAAATCAAGTTTCTTTGATAAAAAATTGGGAGTCGACTCGTCGATTTTAATACACGTGACATTTCAAAAATCGAATTTTAAAATTAGGCACGTGGATTAAATCACCGATTTAATACACGTGGCGATTAAAAAAAAATTAGGTTTCTTTGGTTAACAAATTACGAGTCGACTCGCTGATTTTTTAAAACATTGAAAATTTGAATCGATTTTATTTTAAAATTAGGCACGTGGTTAACTCACCGATTTAATGCACGTGACAATTCAAATTTGTGAGTTAATTCACTGAATTTAATGCACATAATGATCGAATTTCATCGATAAAATATCGTCAATGAGCCAATTCACTAATCTTATATACGCGGCATTGAAAATCGATTTCGTATTATTCAAAGTATGATCGAATTGATCCATTAATTTTTGGTGTCATGTATGCCTCATTAAATCATGTAATTATTTTAACCGTAGGATTTGTTTAGTAAATCCGATGTAATTTATGATGATTGGACCCTAGTTTGACTTTTAGTCTTGAATGTTGACCGTAGGATATTTTTGGATCGCAGTAGAGACTGATCATCTTGATCAGGCGGGTTCGGTGCCTAACACCTTCCGAAATCCGTAACCTGACCCCTTACCATCACTTTGATCCACGGACCGACCCATGTCCATTTGGAGTTAATTTTGGTTCCTAGACCTAAACTAGGTGGCGACTCCCTATTCTTTTAGAAAATCCCCGAGATACATAGATCGGACCCTAATCCGCTATTTAGCGGACGGCAGCGGGGGTCGAGGCGATTTCAGGTAGGGGGATGATTTGTGCTTCCAGATCTTCAACTTTAAACACAGAGTAATGATTTATCCTTTGCAGTACGACCCATTATCAGAGATCAATTCAAAAGGTATCCCCATATCGACTGATAATATGTGATTTGCAACTCAAGATGTAGTGAGGATAACGCTGATACATTTTATAACATCTTCTTTGATTCCATTGAAAAGTCTAGCACTGATACATTTTGTAAGATCTTCTTTGATATCATTTTATCAATTCAATATCTAATCCGTGTAAGACAACACCCAAGTTTGCACCAAAATTATCCTCATATGCCCACGCGCGAACAAGTCTTTTGAAAATTTCTGAGAAAATTCATTATCCCATTGTGTTCCTCTAGAAATAAGATGGTTTCTATTTGAATCTCTTTAGGAATTTATTTCTATTCCGAGGTGAATGACCTTTGCTTTCTTGAGTCCGACTCTTATCTTCTTGCTCAGGAGAAAAATCTATCCTTGAAGCCAGATTAGTAGTTAATTCGTAATGCACTCGAGGTATTCAAAAATTTTCTTTATCCAATCAAATTCAGAAGGGGCGACAGACACCTCTATAGACTCAACAAACTAATTTGACTCAATAAGAAAAAGTAGACTCAATCTAAGGAAGACATGACCTTGCTAGAAAAAAGGACTCGAACTAACCCGAATGACTTATGAAAATTCAAGGCAAGTACCCACATGAGTTTGATTAGGACTGAGGACTGAGATATTACTTACAACCGGTAGGATTGAAGCACTATGATCTTTAGGGAACAACTGGACGAGTTGAGAAATTTGAGGTCATTTCTGACTATTGACTTGATATTGACGTTTACTTTAACTGACCGGATTTACACCCTTAGCTAGATGATGGACGATTGAGCTTAGATACAATGATAACCCTTAACCTCTTTGAAGGTGAATTTAACCAATTTCAGTGTCACCCCCTTGATAACATTTTAAATGAACCCTGAGCTTTATTGAATTTTGTGCACCAATCCATTAAACAATTCATTAACGTAATGATTATTCAGAAAAATAATTTTATTGCACTCTTGAAAAATATTGACAAATAATGTTTTCATTGAATAACAACTTCCACAAATATATTTCAATATTTTTTCATGCAAAAATAGATCTTTTGTAAATCATTTTTTTCTGAAAAATATTTTTCTTCCTTCTCTTTTTTTAGAAAATATTTTCTTTTAGAAAACTTTTTGGGAAAGCATTTCCTTTTGGAAAATCTTATTCTTCCGGAAAATATTTTACTTTTGAAAAACATTTTTCTTCTTGGAAAACATTTTACTTATTTTAAAATGGGTTTAAAATTGAATCAGAAAAAATTTGAATTTCATTTTGATTCAAATGGCTCGACCCATAATGATTGTTGGATCGGGATAGACTGGGTCATTATTGTAAAAGAATGGGTTCTTTATTGGGTTGGTGCACCCATTTTAATTTTTCAAAAATAAATTTTTGATCCTTGAGGACAATCATACACCTTGATCTCATCATTCACATCACTCACATACATTCATCAATCACATGCATTCATTCAATAAAAAACCCGGGAACACCCACGAAGTTCGAGTCGTGACCTACTGGGAAGGTTTCTAGACTCTAAGTTTACTACGTGCAATGCATTGTTATCTGGCCCACCTTACCCAAGCACACCTATATACCTTTCGATACGTGGTGACTTGGTTTGATATACCGTATAAGTGATAATCTAAAACCTCAATTCACTTCTCTGAAGCCAAAAACAGCCAGTTTGATCTCCAGTTGAGGGTGGCGCCACAATGCTGAGCAAGGGTCCACTTAAATACCTCTCGTCTAGAATAGACGTAGTCTATCCCCCTCGTACAGTAAGGTACAGTGGGGCAAGATCTTGCTTAGGCACCCGGTTTTGACCAAGAAGTGCAATTGATATACTTAGATTATCTTTTATACCTATGGGTACGAGTCAAGAGTTGTAGCTTTCATAAATGGTTGGCATCCCACGAGGGGACCGACCACGTACTAGTACTACGTTGGCAATCGGGACATGTGACTGTGTGGTTACAATAGGTCAAAGGCTCAGGTCGCTCCAGCCTGGGTGCATCAACATACTTCTTAGAATCACCTGATCAGATGGTATTGATGCCCCAGTTTGATATACCCTAGGGTACGTGACTGGAGTTGTGGTTTTCATGAATGACGTCGCATCTCCGAAGAGATCGGGCCACTTACTAGTGCCACGTTGGCTATTAGGACGTGTAAGTGTGTTAAAACAGTAACGTTGCATGTGGTGTGTGCAAAACAGGGTTGGGGTGTCCCCGGGGCCTTTTTCAAACAAATGGATGCATAGGCCAAATCAGATCATTAATGAGCCACAACATAGTGAATACAAT
>NW_028236862.1:0-99711 GCF_017979445.1 Akebia trifoliata
AAGTTGACATTAACGATGAGCATCTACTCTAACCTTTTCAATGTTGACATTATCCTCTTTATGATATCTCTCCATCCAAGAGAAGAAAATATCTATCTAATGAGTGGTGAGAATCCGTAACACTATTTGAAAATTGAAAATATTGACAAGAGAAATTGACGGGCCAAAGCCCACAAATTTTAGGAATAGAATTTTATCGGCTCATGACTTTTGAAATTTTTATGTTCCCCAATTCGATAGTTTAGAGCCATCAAATTTCTACCATCCCTCATTAATTTGATGGTTTCAGTCCATCGAAAAAATAATAATTTGACAGTTTAGTTCGTCAAATTTTATGAAAGTTGATAGCCTTGGACTGTTAAATATAGGTTTTTTCACATTGTGTAAGTTGTGTGTTGGATACCTAGTATGAACAATATTTTCCCGAGGCCATCCACGAGGGCATTCCTTTATTTGCCTAGTGTGTGATGTGTAGGCATTGCACTTGCCTGGGGGAGGGTTCCATATGCCTTAGTTCTGGCCCTGGCTCATCCAATCCCCCTAGTAAGACATAAAGTCCATACATCCCTGTTTAAAAAAATATATATCAAGATTTAATGTTCTTTCCTGAAGTGTGAGGAATGATATTCTTACCCTATTAATTTTGTATTTTTGAACTTTATTGGTATATAATAAGTAAAAGTTGGGCTGCCAATAAAAGCTCTCTTCATTTTTAGAGAGCTTCTATTGCCACACCAACTTTTGCTAATGCCACCAAAGATTTGCAAGAATTCTTTTGTGGATTACATATGAATAAGGTGATATTAGCAGAAGTGGTGTCCTCATAGAATCTCTGTTTTTATAGCCCGTAAGCTGTCATCATGTTTAGTACTGGACCCATCTCTACTTTTTCAATAGTTGTTTCGGTGATGAGTGGATTTAACCATTTGGAACACAATTTGGTTTTGGGTCAGTTTCATTTAGTTCTTGGTCTGGTTTGATTTGACCCAATAATGTTATTGCTCGTAGTCTCATAAGAGCCCCTCTTAACTCATTAGTGACAGTGAAATTGATATGATATTAATATAAAAGTCGTGCTCGAGCAACATTGAAATGTACTCATATCTCGATGAAAAACACCTGTGATTCTGACACATATCCATGCCAGGAATGTCCCCCACGATGCATATTTCAATGTTACTTCAGCATTATCTTTAATATAATGCATGGGTTGTGTTGATTCAAGAAATAACACATGATCTAGATCACGTAAAATATATGCATCTTGATAATGCATGTCCTTACGATACATGACTCGGGATTATTTTCAACTATTGGATGTTATATTCACACAGTTAAGTGTATGTGTCATTTCTTGAGTCAGCAAAACCCTTACTACTAGCTAGAATGGTTTTAGGTTGACGAAAGATGAAAATGAAAATGAAAATACAAGGAAAAACTCATTTTTACATCCAAATTAAACAAACATAACCCCTCAATTGAATGCGATTTGCAATGAATTTTAGAAAGCGATGTTGATTAAAACTGAAATAGAAGAATGGATTAACTAAAGTCTCAAAAATTCTTTGACATTATGACTTGAAATAAATGTCAAGAAGTTAAAGCACGCCTAATCCAAAGCTGTTTGTTATCTATATAAAACAAGATTTTTTTATTATTGAACAACTACTATTTTTCCTTATAATAAAAAAATATATAGTTATTTAAATATAAATATATGCATAAGTCTTCGAGGACAAATATAATACCAATTATATGACTTATAAAAAATACTTTCCTTACCAAGTAACGAAAGTTTGGTGCAGTCCAATCCCATCCATGTAGCATCAAAATCATGATTCCTACTAACTTGATCATGATTGAGGAAGAAAAAATCTTCAATATTGTAAAAAACCAAATAGAAAAGTCCCCCACAATAATTTAAAACACTAAATTAGATCATTTTCAAATATATTATTTAAATTAAATTGAAAATTTATTGAAGTGACAAAGCAAAAGCTAAGAATAGCACTAGAGAGAAATTACGCCCAAAGCTCATGATTTAGTGTAATATGTAGGTAAGAACCATGATCTTAGAACTTGTTTCAAATAGTAAATGTGGATCATCCATCACATTGACTTTTTTCGGGATTTAAAACGTCTAGATGATATTTTAAAAATATTACTCGAATTTATGAAAATTTTGTCAAGTTAACTAGTTAGATTGTTTCTTTTTAGAAATAAATAATTATTATTTGTTGATTTAAATATTTGTTACCCATATAAAAGGTTTTTTTATTTATTGAACATCTACTAATCGACTTGATAATAAAAAATGTATATATACTAGAATTCACCCGTCGGTGTATAACTATATAGCAATGGTCTAGCCTTGATTGATTGTCACTATATCTCGTCATTTAAAAACAATTTCTCAAAAAAAAAATTCACCAGAAAATTCATCGATCTATTGCGACAGTCCAAAGTCGGTTGCCGCTAATTCTGATCTATTTCAGACTATATATGAACCCTAAAGGACTGAGGTACCACAATCAACATAGGCCCTCGCCTAACTCTATGAGTAGATCATTTGGTTTGGTTCCCCTTAAAATGATAATTATACGAGCAATGAGTTGACTCCAAACCACCTCACACCCAAGGCGTATTATTGTATCATTCATTTTCCTTGAACTTTAAATTTCTCTAGATATCAAACCAAATTGATGTAAATCAATCAAGCTGAGCCAAGCTAAGCCAAGAAAAAGTTACAGAGCCACTGATTAATTAATTAAATAGTGAAAGAGAAAGAGAAAGCGAAGGCGATAGTACTTATGTGGACAAGATAGCTTTTAAATATCCATCACTCCTTTAAACCTCCCACACCTCTTCATCTCTCCCTCTCTCTCTCACACACACACACACAAAGGAGATGCTTCACAGAACCAGAAGCACCTTCAATTTAGGTGAGGAGAGTCATGAATGTAAGAAAAAAAAGTCCACCATTAGAGACCAAGCCAGCTCAAACAAGAGCTCTGTGGATCCAATACTCGGATTACGAATTCTCATCCAATGTTCGGATTATGAATCAAACATAGTCATCAAACCCACATTTAGATTAATCAAACCCAAAGTTCAGATCCCCATAAATTTTGAAGAATCAAGCTTTCTCAAAGCATGTTATCTTTGCAACAAACGATTGAGCCCTCAAAAGGACGTCTACATGTACAGGTAACAAAAGTTTTAATATTTCAATCTCGAAGAATATAGAGATTTCTAATAATCTCGAGGAAGATCCAATTGATTAATTGAGTTTTTGTTAATGTAGGGGTGACCAAGGTTTCTGTAGTGTGGAGTGCCGGTGCAGGCAAATTTTCCTGGATGAAATGAAGGAGATAGAAGCATCAACAAAGGAGATGTTAGCATCCTATAGACATTGTCGATCAAATGGTCGGGTTGAATCAGGTCGTAAGAGACGGATTTCTGCAGCAGCTTAAACCCAATATTTCTTTGTTGGAAATTTTGGATTCATAGTCTTGTCTTTAAACATTTAATAGAAGTCTTGAGATATAAGGGAATAAAAGTGAGTAGTTAAATGTATTATGTTTTGATAAATTTGACTACTTTTAATCTCGGATTATCAAAACAAGGGTTTATTACATATTATCTACAAATTAATTTGAAACTAAACGAGATCCTCGCATGTTACCTAAAAGTAGAGGGGTTTTCCAAAATTCCATCAGTCTTTGAGAGCTGACTCCGAAGTAGAAGAAGAAAACCAAATAACCGACCTTGAACTTTAAAGAAGGCGACAAAAATGGCGATGCGGTAATCAAATTTCTTTCTCAGATCTCTCTCTGATTTGTATTTCTCAACATCCTTTCTTATGATCTCTTAGAAATTGAAAGTTTTTCACAGAAAAATCAATGTTTCGTAGATAATTTCATTTTCATGGGTGTTTCGTCTCAAAAACATGAAAATCGAAACAAATTAAAACGATACTTTAAACCATGGATATGAATATTCATATTCATTGTTGTTAGCAATAGATGACTCCTACATGAGATCCATTAATGGTGGATCAATTTGGTACTAGGCCATGTGTGTGTAATGGGACCTAAACACCGATGAATCTTGATCTTGAGGATGGGAGATCAAGAAGGTAGAACGTCAATCAAGAGCTATGTTACCTGATTCGTGGTTACCTCACCTCATTTCAAATTTAGGTTCATGGTTCATGGTTCGCCACTCAAGAATGAACCCGATTCGTAGGGGCAGACAAAGACAAATAAGGTAAAGAAGACGTAGAAGATAACAAATTTTGAGAAGAAGAAAAAATCAAATTTTATTATTTAATAAGTCGAAAATGAGGGTATTTGGTCAATTTTCACGAGGTTATTAATAAAAATCAATATTAAAGGGGGTTAGGTTAGTAATTTGAAATTTAGGAGGACATCTCAATATTATCAATGTGCTGAAGGGAACACAATAGTTTAAAACAATGTTGAAATTCGTTGCCAACTGTACAGCAAACTAGTTAGTTCGAATCGATTCCTGAATTTGGTAATTTAGGCTCTATTTGTTTGCATTGCAAACATGAAATTTTATATTTTTTGAATTTTACCTAATTTTGTTATTGATTCAATCTAATTAAAAAAACTCGTTTGCTTGGCCCGTCTACAAACACAAAAAATAAAAAAAAATACATTTGTGTTTGTAGACTGGCCAAGCAAACGATTTTTTTTTTTTTGGATTGAACCAATCACAAAATTAAGTAAAATTCAATAAATACAAAATTTTCTTGTTTGCGATGCAACAAACAGAGCCTAAATTACCAAATTCAAGAAACGATTCGGACTAACTAGTTTGCAGTTTGCAACGAATTTCAACATTGTTTTAAATTATTGTGTTCCCTTCCACACATTGATAATATTGAGATGTCCTTCTAAATTTCAAATTACTAACCTAACCCCTTTAACATTGGTTTTTATCAATAAATTTGTGAACATTAACCAAATACCCTATCTTCGAACTATTAAATAATAAAACTTGATTTTTTCTTTTTCTCAAAATTTGTTATCTTGGACATCTTCTTTACCCTATTCATTATTTCGACTTTTAAATGTCCTCATCTTTGTCTATCCCTACGAATTGGATTCATTCTTGAGTGGCGAACCATGAGCCACGAACCTAAATTTGAAATGAGGTGAAGTAACCACGAATCAAGTAACATAGCTATTGATTGATGTTCTACCTTCTTGACCTCCCACCCTCAAGAGCAAGATTCATCGGAGTTTAGGTCCCATTACACACACATGGCCTAGTACCAAATTGATCCACCATTAATGGATCCCTTGTAGGAGACATCTATTGCTAACAACAATGAATATGAATATGAATATCCATGGTTTAAAGTATTGTTTCGTGTCGATTTTTCATGTTTTCGAGACGAAACACCCATGAAAACAAAATTATCTACGAAACAATGATTTTTTTGTGAAAAACTTTCAATTTCTAAGAGATCCATAAGAAAGGAAGTTGAGAAATAAAAATTAGAGAGAGAGATCTGAGAAAGAAATCCGATTACCTCATCGCCATCGTTGTCGCCTTCTTCGGAGTTCAAGGTCGTTACTTGGTTTTCTTCTTCTTCTTCGGAGTCAGCTCTCAAAGCCTGATGGAGTTTTGAAAAACCCCCTCCACTTTTAGGTAATATGCGAGGAACTCGTTTATTGTCAAATTAATTTGTAGGTAATATGTGATAAACCCCTGTATTTTTAAACTAGTGATATGTCCCTTGATTTGGGTATCTTAAAAAAGACTCGTATTAATGTTTCGAATGTATCATTTGTTTTAGTATTGTTTTGATATTTTAAAAATCTGAAACATTGATACAAAACGACATTTTAAACCTTGTTCATATCATCTATTGATTGTGATAGATTGGGTGTTTGATCTTTGTTTTAAACCTCGACTCAACTCAATGTCTTGCAAGTTGATTCAGGAAATTCAAATAAATATATTTTTTTTAATTTGATAAATATCTCAAAGGTATTTTTAAAAGCTGAAAATTTGGAATTATAATTTTTTTTCCTCCTTTAAAAAAACGCATAAAAGATAATATCTAACTCATTTCATCTGATTTCCGAGTTCACTCGACAAATAGATTCAACTGATTTTAAAGACCGAGTAAACACTTAGGGCCCGTGTGGATACAGGAGCCAAAAGTACTTAGAATATAAGTACTTTCATAAGTACTTTTTGAAGTACCGTCTGGAGTAGGTGGATAACTATTGTGTGTTTGGATGCAGGTTCTGAAAAGTACTGTCAGAAGTACTTTTGATAGAGTTTTGTGTTTGGAAACTATTTTGGATTTTGTTAAAATAATCAAAATGCCCTTATAAGTATCAGTTACTATTTTTAACATTATAACTCTACAAATTATTCTTCAAAAGAAATAAAAGTTATGGTTTTTATTCATTAAAACTAATATAAACACCCAACAATTATAAACAAATATAAGATATTGTGAGCAAATATATACAACCACTAAAAATATGAAGAAGCTTTCACCAAATCAATGGATAGTAAATTTATGTGTAATTATTCACATCAATCTTGCAATAAGAAAATTTCAACTATGGTTGGAATGCTCATGGATAAATCATTGAGTGAGCAATTGGGAGAGCTAGAAATCCAAATTTAAATGCTACACTATAAGGCTACCACCACATCAATGGATAATAATAAAATATTACTTAATTACATTTTTGAGGGTATACTTGTAATTTTTAAAATTTATGAGGGGCATACTTGTCCCAAATACTACACCAAAAAACTACCACCACATCAATGGATAGTAATATAGTATTACTGCAATTGCATTTTTTAAGGTATGCTTGTAATTTTCAAAATTTATGAGGGATATATTTGTCCCAAATGTTACACCAAAAGGCTACCACCATATCAATGAATAGTAATATAATATTATTCTAATTGCCTTTTTGAGGGTAGGTTTATAATTTTCAAAATTTATGAGGGGCATACTTATCCTAATATCGTCATTTTGACAATATTTTGTGGCTCCGCGCAAAAGTAGTTTAGAGAAGTAGCATCATTGGTACTCCGTGAAAAAGTACTAAAATGACTCCACAGTAAAGTAATTTTTTCCAGGAGTTATTTATCCAAACACCTTTAAAGTGCTTCTGACTCCCCGCAAAAGTCAGAAGTACTTAGAGAAGTCAATCCACACAAGCCCTTAATATTTAAAGATAGATTCTATTGCCACACCAAATTTTGCGAAGAGCACCCAATTCATATGAAATCACCTAAGAATCGGCACCATCTTGGAGTGCTCTTAGGAAAAGCTGGTCTGGCAATAGAACTCTCTATTTTATTGCTCTCTTTACCGGTGGATTAATTTTGGAAGAGTCAATGCTGGGGTGACACAAAGGTGACAAAAACTCATGGTGGCGCACATATTACTATAGATTCTTTTTTGTGAGATACCAGTGAAAAACATCTATGGTTATGTGCGTGCCACCACATCATTTTTGTCACCTTTGTGTCTTCGTTGGTGTCATTCCAGCATTTTCCATTTTGGAATTTTGACGTCAATAGTAAAAAGTATGAGAGAGTGATTTAGACACACCCCTCTATTTTGCTGAATATTTGAATTATCCCCTTAAGTTTTGAAATTGATGACATTCATTCCTAGACCTTATTTTTCTAAATAAGTAATTTGAAAAGTCTTAAATGCCCTCATCTTTAACACCAAATCAAAAACCATGATTTTCCTTTTTAAAATCAATCATTTTTAACCTCTAAATTTAGATAATTTATATCAATTTTTTTTTTTTTTCATTCTTCAAATCTCATTGCAATATACAATTTTTGAGAAAATATTAAATGATGAAATTTTGGTAGAAAAATCAAGGATTTTCAAAAAGGGGACAAGGTAGAAAATGATGGATGAAGATAAAAGATAAAAGATAAAGTTGAAAAGGTTAAAGTTACCAAACAAGTTGAAAAGTTTGAAATTGACTGATTTTTGGAAGAAAAACAAATAAGATTTTTTGGGAAAATAAAAAACAATGGGATTTTGGGTAGAAAGATCTAGAGTTTCACATAAATGATTAGTTCTAGGTTGAAACAATCAATTTAAGATAATAGTCAATTAGATATACCATAGAAGTTTGAGAGTTTGAAGATGACTGATTTTGAGGGGAAAAAAATATGAATTTTTGGCTAGAGATTGAAGATGACAGCATTTAAGTCTTTCCTACTAGCCTACTTAGAAGATTGAGTGATAAGTTTCAAAGCACAGGGGGTCTCTAATTTTACGTAAAATAAGGGACCCACGTCTAAATCATAAATAAAAGAGTCCTGATAATTTGACGGACTTTTGGTAGATGGACTTGACACACGTGGAAACATATAACTTATTCAAAATATAGAAAAAGAGAGAAAAAAAAAAGAGTTTCTCTGTTCATAATTAAATTTTTTTTTTATAGATATAATCACCTTGTGACATTCAAAATCATGATCCGATGAAATGGGATTGTAGATGATAAAATTATATGAACTTTTAAAAAAAAAACTAAAAAAAAAGTTATTTTTCACCTTGAATTTTATTTTTAAATGTGGATACTTGGTAGCCGTTCGTTTTAAACATCATAGATCAAGTTCAAAAAACAATTGTTTTTAATTATTTATTTTTTGAATATGAATATTTTTATGAAATCTAGATGTTTGTATTGTTGGATTGTCAATGTGATGATCAATGTGGGCCCAAATCCTTTTTAAGATTTAAAATCTAAAAAAATAAACATTTGGGCAAAGAACAGGTAAGAGAGAGAAATTTTCATATTTTTATTTTTTAATAAGTTACGTGCTTTCGTATCAGCGTGCATCTAGTCGATCATTAAAAAGTCCATCATATTATAGCTCTCTAAATAAAATGACTAAGTACATTCAGTGGGTGGGGTGCAATTTCATTATTTGCATTTATGGAATACAGCATGTATGTGGGCCCACCAATCATTCTTATTATTGGTGCGCAAAAGCAATTCAACTAATCACAATTATCATAAAAAGTTTGACTATTTTCCTGTTTAATTGTCGGAAAATATTAAGGTCAGTTGGATGCCAAAATCGTCTAGGAGCATCCCACCAAATGATCAATGGCCAAGATCAATTAATCAGTTTTTCCTCTCATCTCAATCGTCTGTTTGATTTAGGCAAGAAAATCCGATTTCATATATCCTCAACACATTTTAATTCTCTCTCAACATTACGGGTGTTATTTTTTTTTTTTTTTTCTCGCTTTCAATCCATCTTTTCCTCATAAAGATATTAAATAGAAGGAATACATTTTTGTTGGTTGGTGTAATTTTGCGGAAGAAAGTAAAAATGCTCAAATAAGTAAATACATTCAAAACTAGGGGGTACAACTTGGTTCGATTTGGTTCGGGGTGAGGTCAAATTGAAATCAAATCGACATAGGCCGATTCCATTAAATAAGAACCAAAACCGAAGCCAATTTCATTGGAATCAAACCAATCCAAACCAAATTAAAGTCGATTTGATTTGATTCGATTCGATTTTATGAATTGTTAATATTCTATAAATTGTAAATACCATTTTTTTTAATAATAATAAAAAAATTATATATATAATAAACATAAAATTTTATACAATAAATCACTAATATATCCATAACAAGTTATTAGTTTATTTAAAAAAGATCATTAATCTATGTCCTAACTCCTAAAATAATTCACACACACACACACACACACACACACACACACCACACACACACACACACACACATATATATATATAATATATATATATATATATATATGTGGGGACGGTTCAGTAGCTTTAAAGTTTGTCAAGTTTGGTGCCAAACATTTTTCAAAATATGGGTTAGAAGCTTTGGAATGAGCTGATTTTTTGTGAGGATAATCTTTATAATGAGGAGATCATCCTCACCAAAAATCAGCCTATTCCAAAACCTCTAACCCCATCAAAAGTGATTTACAAAAATTGGATGGTCCACAATTCTTCAACTTGTAAACTAGGGTTAGAAATTTCAAAATGAGCTGATTTTTTATGAGGATGATCTCTTTACTGTAGAGATCATCCTCACAAAAAATCAGCCTATTCCAAAACTTCTAACCCCATCAAAAGTGATTTACAAAAAATGTTTAGCACCAAACTTGACAAACTTTAGGGCTGCCGAACCGCTCCCTATATATATATATTTATTGTATAAGGGTTCGATTCTCGGTTTGGTTTGATTCTATATAGGTTTAATTCGAGAATTGAACCAAATTGATCGGTTCTCCATTTTTGTAACCCGGAACTAAACCACAACTTGTTCCAAACCGAATCAAATCACTCCAAAGCTATTGGTTCGGTTCGATTATCTGTTTGAACTGAACCAAGTTGCACCCCTATTCGAAACATATAAAATGCAGTGACGAGTTGATATTATATATCAATAGAAAAATGGATTCTTTTCTTTATTTTTCAGTATTGGACTTTTTTCCGAGGTAAAGATAGTTAAATCATCTCATGATGGAATGGAAAATTATTGGGTTGAACTTGATTGAATGATCTTAAACAAGTAAATGAATTTATGGTTTGTTCCCATTAACCACTTTGGAATTGATAAAAGATGAATCAATTTTGGATAAAATTGTCATTGATCTCGTTTAGAATGCCCGAGCATGAGTGATGACTTAGGGAGAAATCCTAAGTCATTAAGCAATCTTTCCTTTCCTTCGGTAAGGCAGTCCTAAGCTATCTATCATGATTTCACTAGAGAATTCAACTGAATGTTTCTGTCGTGTTGTCCCTTCCTACGACATGTACGTGGAGTTTGCCTTCCCAAATTTTAGTTTGTCAATCCATGAGAAACTTTCGTTTGTAATACCATACCCCTAGAGAAAGTGGATCATCCAGAGCTGCTTCTTTTAAGAGTTGTCCTAAACCACTCGATGATAGGGGGCATATGTGTTTGATTGCGATCAAACTATGCTCAAATAGTGAATTTAGAATGCGATTTGAATATACATATCTTGAATGTAAGATATAATTTCATATTTTTTTATCCTTGTAATTGGAATAAGACCTATACGATAATGGTGATGAAAATTGAAATCTCTACATTCCTTCCAAAGTTTTTTCTCTTTCATAGAGTATCCCCATATGTATGGTTTTTTCTATGGTTAAAAATTATATAAATTAAAAATAAATAAATTACTTCGACTTGTGGTGCAATATGGATGATTATTGTCAAGATAATTAATTTATACTAACACAATTTAATTAATCTAATCGACAATCATGTATTTTACGATTAAGAAGCAATTGCCTCTTATACAAATCATGTGTTAATTGGCTATAAATAAGGCACAACATGAAAAAAGCTCATATTTGACAGTCCAAGGCCTTCAAATTTCATAAAAGTCAATGGACCAAGATGTCAAAATTTTCATTATCAAATCTTTTTTTTTTTAATGGTTCGAAACTATCAAATGAATGGAGGATGAGAGAAATTCAACACCTCTAAGCCATCAGATTGGGGAGCATCAAAATTTCAATGGCCTTGGGTTGTCTAAATTCAATTTCTAAAATTCATGGGCCTTGGCCTGTTGAATTTTCTTGTTGAAATTTTCAGTTTTCTCATAGTGAGGGATGTCCTATTCTCATGAATTCCCACATTTATTTGAGTGATCCACAACGACGAAGATGTCTCTTTTTCTCACCCCAATATCGATGAGAAAAGAAACACAAAGTTCTCAAATTTTGTTGAGTAGTAGTTCGAGTAAGTCTTGAATGAGCTCCTCGAAAGGTTGATGCAAATAAACGAATTTTTGTTCTACGTCTCCGAGCTATATACCCTCGTCTAATTCTGGTCATTGAATCAAATGAAAGACTATGTTTAGATTGAGAGAAGTGGAGGGAAGAGAAATGCATTAAAAGAAGAGAAGAGAAGAGAAATTCAATTTCTCTCCATCATGTTTGGATTGACAAGAGAAAACTTAGGACAACCTTGAAATTTTAGAATATCTTAAAAGAGATTTAGGGGCAGAGTTGGGATTATAAAATATTTTAAAAGGATTTCTTTTCTCTTGTCTACATTTTTTGAGAGAAAGAAAATTCATCTTTTCTTCTCTCCAATTCTTTTCTCTTCTCTCCCCACTTAATAATCCAAACAAGAGAAATGGAGAGAAACTCTTTTATTTTCTCTTCTCTCCATTTCTCTCAATCCAAACACAGTGTAAATGTTGATTTGTTTTCTTTCATAAAAAGGTTATAAAAAAAAAATCAGAGCCCGTGGCCCCAAAGTTTATGGGCCTGAGAAGCATGATTCTTATCATATTGTGGGCTTAACATAAGCCCAAAGCCCATGTTTTTCTGGGTTGAGTGGATTGGGTTCGCTGGCCAGCATCTCACAATTGTCTTGGGTTGTGGGTGGTTCGGGCGGATCAGGTATCCAAAATGGCGGTTTTTATGTGCTCTGATTCTCTGACAGTTGCATCTGCCATGACAGCCCCTCTTTCCTACGTGTCGCAACGAATTCTGTGCCAAACACGTGAGACGTGTGCTGCCTCAGACAGCAAAACGTGGATGAAACTTTTCATGGCAAAACGTGATATCCACGTGCCATCGGCACGTGGCACTTTTCTGCTAACGCAGTGAGGGTGGAGATGAAGAGGTGGAGTAAGGAGTATAAAAGGAAAATTAGACTAGGCCCACAGCTTCACATCAAATCTTCTTTATATTCATTCGTTCTCAATCGTTGATTGAAACAAATCTCGACAAGATTAATAATTAACGGAGATGGAGTTGGGTGTATTAAATTTGTTATAAGCTTTAGGTGTACTATAGTAAAACTTGTTGGTGTAGTTGTGCCCGACACTGTGGTGCCAAACGGCTGTTGTGCGGAGCAAATGGCGTCAGGGATTCTCAATACCGAGTAATCCTTTGCAGTTCATCGAAATTCTATATTTCCTTAAATACCCTTATATTTATTATATTTTACAAATGACTTCTTTCTTTATTAAAAACCCCTCACATTTTGGAGAAACTTTGAGATTTCCATATGTTTTAAAAGTGAAGACATGCCCCTTGAACTCAGTTTTCTATGGAAAACTAATAGAAAATGACTTGAATACCCTAGTCTTCAATCTCTATCTAAAGTCCTTGATTTTCCTTCCTCAAAATCAGTTAGTTTCAAACCTTCATTTTTTTCACCAACTTGAACATTGTATCTACTTTAAACCTCAAGGTATGATTAAAATTTTGGGTGAAAAATTTAATGTAGTTTTTTTTGCTGAAGATTTAATATAAGGTTGAAAATAGTCAATTGAAGATAAGGTAAAATAAAGAAAAATGCTGATTGAAATTGACATTGTTTTAGTTATTGCTAACGTGGATGTGTCTATAGAACCATAAATGCTTTTCATTGAGATGCAAATGAGAAACATCTATGTTCTATGCACACCAATGTTACTCCAACGCGAATCTTAAATAAAGTAAAAAAGTGCATTGCAGAGGTTGAAGAGCTTGAAAATTATAAATTTTATAATAAATAAAAAAATAAAGAATTTTTAGGTTAGAAGTTGAAGAGGAGGGCATTTGGGTTATTTAGAATTAGTTAAAATAGAAAACTACATGTCAGGGATGGTATGAGTGTTGTAATTTGTGAAACCTGATAGTACACTTTAACAAGGAGGTACTGTAAATCAAGCCATGCTTTTATGCAAGTACGTAATTTCATTAATATTATGTAAAATCCTAATTAGATTTCTTGGGATATTTATATTTCTCATTTTTGATGAAAAGGTGTAATATGTAATTACGAGTTTTTCTCTTTATAATAGAATCAGTGTGATCCGTGGACGTACCTCAATATTGGGAGAATCACAAAAAATCTTTGTGTGATTGCATCTTGTATTTATTTTTTGATTCGCTTTCTTCTTTCGATTGCACCTGTTTTCTTAACAATGAGATGAGTTTGAAAATGCTAGGTACCTCAAATATTTCACCAAAACATTGAGAGTTATGTCTAAATCACCATTGGCTTTTTCTGTCTTCTCAATCTTCTTTGCATCTTTGTATTTTTACTACTTACATCCCTAGATTATGTTACAAGTCTGAATTGTTTTTCTTTATTTTAAAAAAAATTTGTTACCCCCTTCAACATTTAACCTTTTGCAATATGACTTGGGATCTTGTATTCCTTGAAGTTAAATAGTTACCTTACTGTTCTATTCTTTTAGATGACTTTGCCTTTTATTGAAGAGTTCACAACTTTGGTAGGCAATAAAGGGATTTATTTATTTCACAATATACAACGATGTCTTATTGATTAGTCTTGTTTTTAAGGATACTAAAAGACATCCTCAGTTTTGGAATTTTGTGGCAGCTATTAAATTATTTGGATCTTCTCGGGGTATCCTCTTCAAGCTCTACTTCATGTGCAAATTCAATGTCTAATACAGGAAATATTCCTCTCTTCCATCCACTTTACTTCTCATAGCTTCAAAAGACCCTCAAGAGCTTCTTCACAATCTTTCCATTTTCAGAAAAATTTCTTAGCCACATAGATGAATAAATCTTTCTCAAATTCCAAACCCTTCCATTTTTAGTATATTTTCATTAAAACAGTCATTTTCACTCACATATTTCTAAACCCATATCCCATTTTAGCCAAATTTCTTGTGAAACCATCTTTTTTTAGGCATGGAAGTTGAGAATCAAACACTAGACCCCTTAAGATCGAATTTCAAAGCTATCAACCATCACAAACCTTACAAAATCTCAAGAGAAATAACCTTTGAATTCAAGGTTATATACATGAGAATCATTAGCTCATCATACATACAAAGCTGCATGAATCTCATCTTCCCACCAAGAGATCTCCGCTCAATTTTACAAATAAATGGTTTGAAGATCAACCCAAGTGAGAAAATATCAAGGCCTCTAAACAAACATAGAGCAGATGCATTGATGTCTGAATCTGTCTATGTGAACACAGATAGAATCAAATTCAATGGCTTTTGTCTTCCTTTTGAGGTTCAAATTCAAGGCTCATTTGTTCTTGTTTCAGGGATTTTGAGAAGAAAGAGAAGTGGGTTTAGTGGTGCTAAGGATGATTACATGTGGGCCATGGAATGCAAGGAAGGTGGTATTAGAGATATTAATGGTGAATTAGTGGATGTTTGTTTTGCTGGAAGAAGTTTAGGGAAACCTCTTTTACTAAATGGGGTGGTGGAGTTGAAGAAAAGGAAAGTGTTGGATTGGATTCCGGAAGGTGATGAAGAAGTCAGAGATAACTCCAAGGTGAGAATGCCATTAATGCTTCATTTTGATAGCTTCTATTGCCACACCAACTTTTGCTAACGCCACCCCAATTCATATGTAACTCACCCAAGAATTTGAACAGATCTTGGGGAGGCGTTACCAAAAGTTGGTGTGGCAATAGAAGCTATACTCTCATTTATCACTTCAATCTATTTGAGTTTTCTATAAAGTATAAATTGGCTTTAATTTTTTTCCTGGAAGAATTTATAGTAGACTAGTGCATTAATATGGATTTCTTGGATTCACTTTACTATTTTATTTAGGGTAGCGTTCAATGGCCAACTTTTTGACAAATTTTTTGGTAAAACATTTTTCAAAACATGAGTTAGAAGTTTTGGAATGGGCTGATTTTTGGTGAAGATGATCTCTACGGTGAGGAGATCATCCTCACCAAAAATCAGCCCATTCCAAAACTTTTAACCCATGTTTACAAGTTGAAAAATCGTGGACCGTCCATTTTTTGTAAACTGTTTTTGATGGGGTTAGAAGTTTTGGAATGGGCTGATTTTTGGTGATGATGATCTCCTCATCGTAGAGATCATCCTCACCAAAAATCAGCCCATTCCAAAACTTCTAACTCATGTTTTGAAAAATGTTTTGCCAAAAAGTTTGCCATTGAACGTGACCCTTTTATTTATGAGATATTCTACTAATACACGTACCAATTTTTCACTTATGACTCACCAAATTATATGTAGGCAAACATTTACTGTGAAAATGATTAATGTGTTATAAGTGAAAGTTGGTGTGTCAATAGAATCTCTCATATATTTCTTATTCATCTTTGATTTTTAGACCGCTTGATTAAACATTTCTTTTTGGAGGGTATTTAGAACCCGTTTGGAAGCATACACAAAAAAAAAAAAAAAAAAAAAGTAACATTTTGACTTTTGAAAGTTAAAAAGTATGTTTGGATTCATTATAGAAAATTACTTTTAAAAAATAAAAAAAAATCTTATTTTTAAAAAGTAAAATGAAATTATTTTCTATTTTCTAAAAGTTACTTCTTCCAAAACTACTTTCTATTTTCTATCTAAACGGACTCTTAGTTTGGATTCTAGAATCCAATTTTATATTTTGATGTTATATTCAGTTCTGAATATAAAAGCAATGAATTGACTTGAAGAAAATGCAGGACCCATTTCTTACGATTTTCAAATGTTTTGCATTTAAACTTTTGAATTTAAGTTATGACTAATGATAAATCGACATAACAAAACATACTCAGTCTGTACGTGGATGATGTGGCAAGGGCACAAAACCGTTGATCTTTTTCCGGTGTGTCCCGAAGAATAAGATTTATGGTTTTGTGCCCTGGCCATGTTAGTCGCGTGCATACTGCATATGTTTTGTCTCATATATTTATCATGGCTCTTTAAGTATTTAGCATTATAAATTTGGAAACAACGTCCATGAAATTATCATTAGAACAGCAAAAATGTCTTATCTCAAAGATTTGGAGTTGACTAAAGAAATCACGTTCCTTTATTCCACTCTATATAAAGCTAAGTATTTTCTTATTGAGTCTAGATTCATATTTGCTTTTGTAGAAATCTGATTTTATCGAGAATTCTTGGATGAATATTACATGAACCATGATAGGATATTTATAGGGATTATATCAATCAAGATAAGGAAACTAACCTAACATAAATATTCTAATTTATTATAATTTCCTAATATAGAATATCCTAATTGATATTGTTACATAAGTTATTCTCCAACACTACCTTCCTTTTGAGATAAGATACATTGATATGGTATAATATATCTCACGTATTATAATATGATGCATCATATTATCTTACACCCTCTTGCAATTGCATGGTTTTTTTAAGTAAGAGTATACAATTGGTTTAATTGAATAACTCCTCTTGATCTCATGAAATATTTGATGATGGATAGTCGTAAACGTTCGATGAAGTTTGGTGGTGGTCATCGCATGTCTCTGAAGTCCACCATTATCGCTTCCCACTCATTTTTGAGTCTGTCGGAGTTGGTGGCCTATAGGTCAAGTTTGTCATGATCTCTCCCATAAGTATACAAATAAGGATTATGTGATTGAAATACAAGAACTTTCATTAGAGATTTTAGATAAAATAAAAATCCAGATCGCAAGGCATTAACTTGTAAGTAAGGAGATTTGTAGAAACGTTAGAGAAATGTAGCGTTTTATTGAAAAAAAAAAAAAGAAACTAAATACTAATAAAGGGAACAAAATGATTTAGGTTCGGCATAATGTTGTTGTCATCGTTGAAGAACAACACTCCAAAATCGATGCACTCAATGGAGTTTGAGTTTGATACTATGTAGAAATCTGATTTTATTGAGAATTCTTGGATGAATATTACATGAACCCTAATATGATATTTATAGGAATTACATTAACAAAGATAAGAAAAGTAACCTAACATAAATATACTATTTTATTAGAACTTATGATGTAGAATATCCTAATTAATATTACTACATATATTATTCTCGAACACCACCTTCCTTTTGAGATGAGATACATTGATATGATATAATGTATCATAATATGAAACATCATACTATCTTACAACTTTCACTATTTCAATTCTATTTCTTTTATAGGTATTCTTCTTTTTCTTTCAAGACATTCAAATTGAATATTTCTCTTAATTGGCCGAAAGCATCTCAATTGATTTTGTCTCATTTTATTAATTATCTATTCGAGTTATTACATTTTCTAGAATATGTATGTTTTTAATTTTTATTTTTCCTAGTTTTTCACTTACCCATCTTAACACCCTCATCTCTATTATGCTTAATTTATTAATATGCTGCTTATTTATTGTCTAATGTCCAACTTAATAAACCATAATTGATCTTACCATCATCTTATAAAATTTTCTATCGAGTGAAATTGGTACTTGTCCGTCACATAGTAATCCCAAGTGCCCTTTAAATTAAAATTTTTTCTCTGATTCTTTGGGTAATGTCTTCCTCAATCTCTCCATCCTTATGTATAATAAAATCCAAGATAACAAAATTAGTTGCTCTGGGTATTTCTAGACAATTGTTTTAATTAGACATTCCTCTTCTTGTATGTTAATAATACATTTATACTCCACATAAACCTGGTCTTTGTTCTTCTTATGCTAAGGCCCTTTGATTATTAACATTTCTCTCGGTAATTCTAGTTTTATGTTTATTCTCTCTAATCTCATCAATTAATACTTTGCTATCCAGAAATAATATACATCGAGATGTGTGCTCTTGAATGTTAGTAATTTAATATATATATTTAATCATTTTTAAAAATAGTGTTGCCAAATGAGATAATAGTTTCTGAAAATCAATTTCATAATCTATTTATTATGTATCATTAGGAAGAGGCATTTCCTATGGGTTCAAGGTAATACATCTTCTTTCTTATATTAAACCCACCCTTGCCCTTTTTAGAAAGTAGTGAAATGATGCTTATCCATAGAGCAAATCATTTTCTTAGAAAATGACTCACTTCAGAAATGAATTTCTCCTGAAAAGATTTTCTAATTTTTTTCTACATGAGTTAAAATGTTGGGCCCCCAAAAACCCCTTGGGGCACAATCCATGAATTTTCTTCCATCTCTGAGTGGACCTATATGTTAAAATCAAGCTGAAAAATAATTCTATTATTGTCTTGCATTCAGGTGTCCATGGGCCCAAAAAGTCTGAAACATGAAATGTATATTTATCTAGTTATTTATTTTTTTGGAATTTAAGGGAATATGACAGAATTAATCTTGGGCAAAATTTCCATACATTGTCATCCCACTTAAAAAAGTAAGTCGTTTTTTCTTAGAGAATATGTGCACGTTAGAGAGAGGGATGGGATCCATGTACTTGTTTATAGGGTTAGGTTCAAGAGAGACATTTTCCTTAATTAATAAAGATTTTAAACCTTACTAAGGGTGGTTTTGCTCAAATGGATTGCCATATTTGTAATCCAACACCACAGCCCTCTAAATTTCATCTAAAAAACTCATATAAAAAAATTAAAACTTTTGAAAATGGATGGCTACTGAACTTCTACCTAAAATTAGTAAAAAAAATATTTTTTGAATTTAGAATTTTTTCAAAGTTCATAGAATTGTGTCCTCTACAACCCTGAAGGATCAGATCATGATTTCAAATAGATGATCCCAAGAACCCTTAGTAAGGGATTCACCCATAGTATCTCAGTGAGGCTAGTCGAACACTAGGTTCAATGGGTCCTACCAGTGACATCTTGGGATTGATAAATGAATCTGATCAAATTATTGTAACATCTGATCCATCACACTCTCAGGGTGTAATCTTTGATGAATTATAGTGTTGTTGATTTACATTTCAAGTGTTATATGAATTATAATCTTAATTTATTCTCTTTTGTAGAAGGGGGAGAAGGGCATTGAAGAATTGGAACCCAAATTCAATAGTCCCAATGAAGAAGACATGACTCTTGAAGAGGAAGAAGAACTATCATGGTTCACTTCAGGTGTGAGGGTAGGGATAGGGTTAGGTTTAGGCATGAGCTTGGGAGTTGGAGTAGGGTTAGGGTTAATTATAAGGACTTACAAAGCTACTTCTGAAGCTTTTAGGAGATTTAAGGTGTAGTTAGTTGTGCATGTCATGGGCAACATCTTAAAGAATCATGACACATGTGTTTTGTGTATGTAGATTTGCTTCTTAGATTAACTACTAATTTTGGTTTCAATAACCCATTTTATATTAATAAACCCTACAAATCAATTTTTTTTCTAAAATAATTAAAATTTTATATTCAAATAATTAATTATCTAAGTACTGTTGATTGCAATTAAAATTGATTCTAATCGCATTACTCGAGTGGCATGTGCAAATGCATGTTTTACAAAAATTACAATTTATAATTATTTTAAATATATATTTGAATATTATATAATTTGAAATAGAGAGCTTCTATTGCAACAACAAATTTTGCTAACGCCACCCCCAATGAGTGCTGATTCTTTGATGATTTACATATAATTGAGGTGGGGTTAGCAAAATTTGGTGGGCAATATAATCTCTATGGAAAAAATTAACTAAAGTGTTTGACAAAATAAAAGGTTATATTTTGTAATTTAGAAAACAATTTAAATGAGACAATAGAGAGAACTTACGTTGTGTTTGGATTGAGAGAATTGGAGAGAAGAGAAGAGAAAATAAATGAGTTTATCTCCATTTCTCCTATTTGAATTGTTAAGTGGGGAAAGAAGAGAAAATAATTGAAGAGAAGAGAGAAAAAAAATTGTGAGTTTTCTTTCTCTCCAAAGTGGAGAGAAGGGGGGAGAAATAGAGAGAAATTCTTTTAAAATATTTTATAATGCCAACCATGCCCCTAGATCTCCTTTAAGGTATTTTAAAATTCAAAAGTTGTTCTAAGTTTTCTCTTGTCAATCCAAACATGGTAGAGAGAAATTGAGTTTCTCTTCTCTTCTCTTCTCTTAATGAGTTTCTCTTCTCTCCATTTCTCTCAATCCAAACACAGTCTTAAGGTGTAAACGTGGGGGTCTTCCAAATTTTGTTGCCCAACCACAATTAGACCAGAGGGGTCCAACCAATAAGGATCCATGGGATCATAGTACGCCCAAGATCCACTCGTATCCTTACTTGCGGTTGCTTGTCTCAGACACTATTATATTTGGATTGAGATAGTTGGAGAGAAGAAAAAATATGCAAGTTTCTCTCAATTTCTCTTGTTTGGATCCTTGTTATCAAATTCAGAATAAGACAAAAGTTTGATACATGAAAAATTCTAGTTCTATTTGACTTTGGATTGCAAAAACCTAGTAAAAAAATCGATAAATGAAAAATATGCGATATATGTTTCATACGTGTATTATCTGTCTCATTTCAAAAAGTCGAAAATAAAAAATTCAGTGATATGATAGTGATGTTAATAGTGACAGTGATGAGGAAATTGATGATGTTAATGGTAATGGTGAAGGTGATGATATAGTGGTGATGGTAATGATGATGGTGGTGATAATGAGATTATTGTTCTATTGGTTTATAAAAGAAGATCAAAATCTAGGGATAAATCATCAATTTGGAAAATTAAGGTGTAATCTCAAATAAATGTAGAAAGCCATGTTATTATTTTTTTTACAGATAAAATGAACATTTGTCATTTAAAAAGGTGGATTCCTCCAAAATTTTGAAACATGATCACTTTCAGTCGACTTGTGTTACACGTGAGAACTTACAAATTTACACGTTGCAACATACAACAAGTTACAATAGCATCTTCTTCTGTTTTTTCCAACAAGTTTTATTAAAATTCGTAAAAAAAAATGCATTTTATTCTTTTATAACTCAAAATGCCTGAATTATTCAGAATAGTTCAATAATCCGGAGAAATAATACTTGAGAGTTACTAATTGCTACACAAACTTTTTGGTGATTTGCATAGGAGTTGGTGTGACATTAGTAGAGTGAGGTAACAATTTAAATGTAGCATCACAGTAGAGAAAGAATCATCACCCCTTTTTTTTTTTGAGTTTTTTTTCTTTTAAGTGATGCACCCTAATTCTCTAAGCAGCCATTCTTGATGTTTATGGCTCTGGAATATGTATATTAATTGAATGTCTTCTTCATTTAACCAGATCTTGAAGAAGAGCTTGAAGGAATCTCAAAAGGTTTAGATTCTCAAGCTCTTGAAGGTGATTTTTAAGGAAAGTTACTCCTGACCAAGTTGCATCTATAGTTAATCCTAAGCATAAAACCCCACTACTACTGTTCTCTCGATCGAACCACCCGATCTCAAATGTCATGACCTTTGCAAGCATCGTCTCTCTAACACCTCTTGTTGAGTTTTCTTATCTCCTCTTCGATTATTTAAGGAAACAAACAGAGAGAACAACACCCATGTTGAAAGAAGATGCTATCTGTCCATGCTCACAGTAGACAAATAACTTTAACATGTTACTCCATTTTTTTCTTTTCTTTCATTATCCATGAACAGACAGCAAAATAAGCCCCCTCTCTTATCCTTTATTTTCTCTATTTTTTTCTTTTGTTTGTTGTAGGAACTTCACGTGGTGGTCAGAGGCGCCATGGACATGTTGCAGGCAGTAGGTTGGAATACTTGGACCTAGTGCTTTAGGTAGGAGTATTCCATTGTGGCCAATGATTGCCGACATGCTACTGAGAGAAGAGATTTGGGATGTCGTATTGGTTATCACCTACACTTGAGCAACACAATCCTCGATACACAAGGTTGCATTTTGATGAGAAGTTATTATATTTCTCCAACTTGATCTCTACTTTAGTATTTACTATCTTAATGTTCTATGTTTATTGAATTTTAATTGGGAATTGGCCCCTTTGCTGTTTGTTGTGACAATTGTATTTCTTAACCACAGAAAGGGAGGAATTCACTAAAAGCCACACAAAACATTTAAAAGATAAAAATAAAAAATCAAGATGTGATGGAAAAATCAGGGCGATCCAGACGATATGAAAGGAAAAGTTATCCAGTTTGAATCACGAAATACACATGAATCAACTCTGGGTCCTCGGCAATACTGAGATGGATGCACATACACGCACACACACACACCAGGGAAAATATAGAGGGGTACATGTGGTCTGTTTAGTGATTATTGCCTAATAATTCTGCATTACAGTTTGGGCACACTTATCTGCTAATTCATGTCCCTAGTCTTGCTTTGCATTTTTTTCATGTTGCTAATTGTTGGTCGTTCTTATTTTAAAGAGTTCAATTCACTACTGCATGCAGGTTTACTTTGGTCTTCATTCTCATGTTGGCATTTCAAACCATATTGCTGATGATTTTTCATGGACCCTTCTTAATGTATCCGTGGTGACCAAAATGTTTGTTCTGCACTGATGGCTGAATGCAATTCAAAATTGGTTGTTGCTCTTGGTATTATGGAGGAATGCTTTCTCCCAATGTTGGATACAAAAACAGGCATAGACATGATACCACATATCTTATACAATTGGGGGTGCGTATTTCCTCAGTATTATTATTTGTCCATTTCCTTAATTTGTTTGACAATGTGCATGTCAACAACAAAATACGATTCTTCCATTTTCCTTTATTGTTTAAATCATTATTATTATTATTATTAAAATCTGAGATCACAAGATTTTTTGAAGTTATTATTTGATAGTTTATATATTTATCAAACAAAAAATCTGGTAATTTATATATGTACCATATATGGAGCTATATCTAAGATCAAAGACTTTATTTAAAGCAGATGATGTGTAACTATTTGCTTATAAATTCTCTTTAGTTAAAAATACGACTGTTTCTTGTGAACTTATATTTTTGTAATCATTGCTTGTCTACCTTTTATATTTTCAGCATTTCCTAAAGACAGGAACTTGCAAATTTGGAGCAGCGTGTAAATATCATCACCCACGAGACAGGCATGATGCAGGACTGGTCCTACTGAACATTTTGGATCTACCCATGTGTTAGGTGCTTGCTTTTCTTTGATTTCCATTCTGAGACCTTGTTCTATGTTGAAAGAGCACTCTAACCTGCTGTAGTTTGGTTATTGGGATCCTCAAATTTCTTAAAAGTGCATTGTGCTAATTAGAACGTAAACTTAAATTGAGGGTGTTGCTTAAGTCAAGTTTTAGGTTGGAATATATTGCATGCAGATCTTTGAAGATCTTTGTAAACTACAACCTCTACTTTTAGCAGTCCTAATGTCTCCTTGTGGATTTCCATGTTAATGTTCAACTGTGAAGTTAAATGCTTTCCACTTAGTGGATTGTTATTTAGTTGGTTTAATGCAAAATATTATGTCAAATAGCAATATTCTTTGGCAATCTGATCATATTTCTCCTTCACAGTGCTGATGTATCGAGGGAAAACACAGAAGTTGTATTTGCAGCTTGTGATGCTGCTCATGGAAGATGGGGTAAGGTCCTTGGTGTTCATGCTCTTCTTTACCCAAAGTTAAAATTGCAAGAGTTTTTAAGCATATACAACATCACTCAGGATTTCATAACAGCTACTGAAAAGGTATTGCTTGTTCATTGATGAGCATTTTGATCACTCAATGTTTTTTTTTTTTTTTTAAACTTTGTGATACATACATGCATACATAAATCTCTCTCTCTCTATATATATAGGGTCCTGTTCAGCAACAAACATTTTGACAAACATTTTGGCAAAACATTTTTCAAAACATGGGTTAGAGGTTTTGGAATGGGCTGATTTTTGGTTATGATGATCTCCTCACCGTAGAGATCATCCTCACAAAAATCAGCCCATTCCAAAACCTCTAACCCATATTTTGAAAAATGTTTTGCCAAAATGTTTGTTAAAATGTTTGTTGCTGAACATTTCCCATATATATATATATATATATATATATATATGCTGAACTAAATTTATATAAGTAGATTGGTGGAAGGCTGGGCTATAGTATACGGGGAACATTGCAGTCACATTCCAAAGCCTTCATTGATTTCCAACATGCATCTCAGGTTTGTCAGTTGTTTAATAATGCTCTCAATGTTTTTCCGTTCATGTAAGAGCTTTGCTTGCTGCTGTTGTGTTGTAACAACTTGATTGGGTATTGTAGATGACAAAGATTAAGGCAGTTCAGTTCATTATGCTTACTTCAGTTCTTTCTCTTACATATTTTGTCAAATAATTAGGAATTAAGCTTGGTTGCTGGTTTTTACCCTGAGTTTTTTCTCCAACCCTTATATGGTGGTCTAATTTTGTTTGATATTATAGGCAACTGAAATGGAGATGAAAGATAAGAAGAAAAGAAGAAAAGAAGAAAGGGAGAGCGGGACAAAGAAAAAGTGAAAGTAAGTGTTCTTTCCAATCCCCAATTTCAAGTTTGAAACTCTATAAATGTCCTCAATGGGCTATAGAAACAAGTTTGAAATTCTAGGATTGAACTCCCCAATATAAATTTAAAGTTGACTGTTTTTTCCCTATTGTAGGGATAGCAAATGCAATAGATCTAGCCGATCGGTTCTTGCCAAAACTTCAGGCTTTGAGTTGTGAGTTCACCATCCTCTCACTACGTCATTTTGCGTTTTCGGCGACGCCAAATTGCGCTAAAAACAACTGCTAAAAGCTGTCGTTAATTGCGACAGTTTTTAGCTGTCGTATAACCGTCGTTTTAACATACTCACGGGCGGTAATAAGTAAAAGTTGGGGTGCCAATAGTCACTCTTAAAAAACTCCTTACTGACCTTCGTTTACAGAATTTCGAACTCCGCCACAGTCGAACTTCTACTCTCTTCTCTCATTCGACTGTCTCTCTCTCTCGAATCGCTCTCTCTCTCTCTCTCTTTCTCATCCGTCGCTCTTCTTGCTCTCTATCGAATTTGTCACTCTCTTTCTTGAATCTATCTCTCTCTTACTCGACTCTGTCTCGATTTTTTTGTAAAGAAATCGATCGGAGTTTGAGTGAAAGATCTTCGCTCGATCTCTCACCCACAGAATCTGTGATTTTGAGGACGCAATCAAATTTCGATTTGCAAGTTTTATGGCAGAATCGATCGGCGTTTGATCGAAAGCTTTAGGGCATTGTTCAATCTCCCTCCCTTTGTTGGGTTTGTGATCGAATCTTTAGATATATTAAAGTTTTTTTATTGAATATCAGATTTTCCTTAATTAATTTAGGGTTTCAGATATTTTTTTCATTTGAAGTCATTCTTTTTTAGAGGATTAGCAATGGATCGGGTCAATTCAAAGATCTGATCCGAGCTTGATTTGTAAATAATGAGTGTATTGCAAATTATGCACATGGTATTAATTGGAGTTTCTGCTGTGTTATGTAATATACTTGCTGATTTCAAATGACTGTATTTGGCTTTGATCCTTGAAAGTTATAGTTTGTTTGGTGTTCTTTTATTGGCTTTGAACATCTGATCTAATAATTGGATGTGTGCCTCATGTATGGAAAAGGCATGTGACATCTTTTCAACCATCTTGTACTGATATGAGTATTGCTCCTCTATCTAATAGTTGTCCATTAACTAGTAATCTGCACATGAATTTTTTTTATACTTCATCATAGTTTTGTACGAATTAACTGATTTTTTTTTCTTTTTATAATTTTTTGGGAATCTGATTTCTTATGAATCAAACTCATTTAGTTGGACTTCTTTTTTATGATTTGATGCTGCAGTTTTTCAATCCTTTTTTATTTATTCCCAAACTGCTCAGCTTAATTAATTTGTAGTTGTCCCTCAAAAAGTTTTTCTCTTAGTATGCTGGATTGTGATTGTGTCTGTGACAAAGAGGGCTCTTGTAGTGTTGAAACTTGAAAGTAATTCCCAATATTTGGAAACAAGAAATGTATGTATAAATCTTGTTATACTATTGGGAGTAAAGATTACATAGGAAGACAAGTACAGGTTGCAATGAGTCGGTTCTGGTTCAGTTCCTATGAAAATAAGAATTATAACCACTATATTTTATCGGTTCTGGTTTTTGTTGGTTCTAGTTTTAAAATAAGTGGAATTAGAACTATCAAATCTGCAACAATTTTAGTAGTTTATATACTAATGCAGGGTAGTTGTAGGAAATATCCACCTTTAGTAGCAAAACATTGGTGTATGACTTAGTTGTTGGAAGTGTGATAACAAAAATAGGTATGTGAGAAGAGGATACAAATAAAGTCTCACTAGTTCTTGGAGGTCTAGAATCTCATTAATCCTTAGGCATTCTGAATAGGAAATCACACCATCTGAGCAAAGAAACTTAACAAAGTAAAGAAGAAAACTTATGTCTTGATCAAGTTGATGACCCCATTGAGTGGTGGATCCCACCTCCTTTATGTTAGCAGCTTGTACAATTATGTTGTTGGTAGCTTGCCTTTGTGGTTTACAAATATTGTAGCACCCATGGTGCCTAACAATGTAAATAACCTTACTTTTGTTCCATCTATTTTCGAAGCATCTCTTCCTTTGTAAGCTTCTTGCTTATTCTTGCAATACATTTTTCAATGTGTAGTTTAACATTAATAAACGCATTCTGTTTAACATTAATAAACGCATTCTGTTACCATTATTGCTTTATGATTGAGCAAACCATAGATATTGGAACACAAAAAAGGACTCATGTACTCTTTAGCAGAGATTACACTTAAATAAATAATCCATAAATGCCTACATTTGAAAGCATTGCAGCTCATCTACTCTCTTATGCAGTGGACTTTGGAAGGATATCCTCGGTAGGAAGCTCAAGGGTTGCTCCTGCATGCTCTTTAGTGGGTTTCACAGCTGCAACAACAAGCATTAGCATGTGATGGTCATGACAAGTTATTAGAAAGCTACTTGTAATCACTAAAGATAAATAGAGATAAACCATAGAACTAGGAACAGAGCAAATAACAGTTCAAATAAAACAGTATGTAGACCAAATGATCAAATCCATAGATATGACAAAAAATATCTAGTTTTCCTCTTATAGACTCATATAAAGGCAGAGTAAAACATGGCCTACTACCTAAGACATCCTTGGTGTTGATAGTGAATTTAAAATCCACATACTCGACCTTAGTTTTACTTATTCTAAAGTCGTTGGACTCTAACAAGTGATTATGATTGTCTCCTTTTGTAAATGGGATTCATCTATCTTGTAAGTGTTGGCCACACAAAATTTTCATCATTTGTCTAAGATACCCAATGAAGTGTAGAAAACTGGCTTGCCTTTTACCAATTATTATAGCCTACAAAGCACCTTTTAGTTCCTACTCTCTCCTAAGAAATTTGGGATTGGCAAGCTCTTGCATTTGAAATGTTGCATGAAATTGTTGTTATCTCTGACCATCCTACTATGTTTTACCATTTTAGATTTTTTGTTTAATTGACTTAAATATACAACTCAAGCATTGCATTTGAAATGTTGCATGAGTGTATGGATTGCAATGTACTCTTTCCCAATTTCTTTACTTTATGATTTTTTCCTCTTACAAGGTTTGTTGAATATCAAGTTAGTTAACAAGAAATTCATATGTATCACTTTTCAATGAGTGTTCATCTCTCTGTTTTTTGATACATTTTTATTCCCTTGTGCTCTCTTAGAAAACTGTGAGGACAGATGTGTGTGAGCATTCAAGCCTCCCACCATATCCTCCAAGCAAGGAAATGGGCGCTAAACTACGGGATGAAGAAGCTAGAAGGTTTGTGGGTGATTAAATTTACATTATTTGCCTGTATTCCAATACTAGTAGCTTTCTTAATAATTTCTAAAATAGTAAAAATTACATTTTAACCAAAAAAATTTCTAAGCTTCCATGCGGGGAGGCCTTAAATTCCATGTCGACCATTTGATGGGATATTAGTTGTAGTTATATATAGGTCTCTTGCTCGTACTTTATTCATGCTGGTACTCAAATCATAGCTGTGGGCTTGTGGTTGTGTAGGCTGAGAGCAGATGGTGACAAAGCCAATGGTGTTGGTGTGAAGAAAAGTCACTCGCATGATTTTATAGAAACCTCATTCAAGCTCAAAGCCCACGAACAAAGAATCAGTGAGTTTTCTTTCTTTATTTTTTTCTTTGTGTATATCATCGTAGTTAGATCAGGCTTGATGTAGCGGCATATGGGGCGGTCATTAGGGGTCTATGCAGTAAAGGCATGTTGAATAGAGCAATAGAGTTAGGGAAGAGATGGAGAGGAAAGGAGTCCCTCTAGACAAGATGATATTGACCACGCTTATAGATGGCCATTTCAAAGTGGGCAACAGAATTAGAACTTGCAAGTGAGTGTATGGACATGTTTTGTATGTATATGTATGTTAGGTTATGAAAGTTAGTGATGATATGTTTTAATATATAAATCTTTTATTTTGTTTTATTCAATGAGCTCACATTTAATTCTGACATTGAATTTGATGTTTTGATCTTTTAATGAATCCAAACTTAGTAGGAAGAGTTACTAGTCTTAACTGTAGCCTAATATATATTAGATTTTTTTACCTTGCCAACTTATTCCTGAACCCTGACTTGGTGACTTTATGTGTTTGGTTGGGGATGGGGATGAGGGGATGAAGAGTCAAATAGAGAATATGGTAAATGGAGTAAAAAACAAGTTGTTACGATGATTTGGCCATTGTTATGTTAAATGAGTTGGCATCAGGAGAATTATGTAGGTTTAACTATTCGGAGTATGTGATCAATATGTACAATGCTGGAATATATGATTAAACCAGTAAATAATGTCTTTAACATGAGAAGGTTAATTGAGATAATAAAAGTAGATATAAAGTATAAACACATATCCAATGACAATGCAGTTTTGGACAAAATTGAATGGAGGAATAGGATTCGTTTAGTTGATCCAATCTTTGGGACAAGGCTTTGTTGATGTCAGAGAATAAGATGATGAATTTGTATCAATTCAAATTAACATTTACGATATTTTTGCAGGGCACATGTGGTTCTTGTTGGGCATTAGCACCACAGGAACTAAATAGATTAGTGTGACAAATTACTACCCATATATCAATTCCTCCCAGGTGTTCACAAAATGTTCTGCCTTTATATCTCTGAAGTCGAAACTCCTTCCAAATAAGAGCCCAGTCCACTAGTAAACGGCCCATGGTCTGCCTTACCTTTTTATTTCTCTTTAGAAGTTCTCAAGTTACGTATGACAAATGGCATAGGTTAAAGTCTTCCACAGGATTTCCCCCCACAATCACCAAAGTGTAATATAATCCCATCTTGTTAGAGGATTTTCGGCACTTGTGTATATGTCGGAGTGTGAGGCTGTTGTGTGAAAATGTCTTGCTGGTTCCCACAAATATCCAACATATATTCCATATAAAGTATATAAGAGAAAATGAAATATTTCTAAATGCTTCTAATTTTGTCAAAAGACCATTTATATGACATTGCAAACTCTATAACTCAAATTATGACTCATGAATCTTGCCTAAGATCCAACTAATTGGATCTTAGGACAGGTCTTGAGTCTAGTACCGGAACTCATCACAATCTTTTTGTATGAGCTAGTTGTTCTCTTTAAGACACATTTGGATTTTTAGATCAGTGAATAAGAAAAAAAAATGATAAACTATCCATGTTGCTTTCTACAGTAATCTGGTAAGGTTTAGATCAAACTGATGATTTTAAACACCTTTGAAAACTTTTCTCATTTCAATGAATACTTCTAAAAATGAAAAATATGGATAATGATTTGTGGATGTCAGTTGAAATCTTTTACAAGTGCACATTGCACTATTTAGGCACTTGTCAACAATCTGCATACTTGTTATCTGGGATTCCTTTTTCAGATATTCCTGAGATCTCTTATTATGTTATTTCAACATCAATAGTTATGATACATCATTCACATTATTGAGGACTTACTACTTGCTGATGCCACAATTTGGGAATGAAATTCAATTACTTGATAATAAATTTCTCATGCAGGTCCCAATTTCAAATATGGAGAATAAAGAGAGGTCTCAATTGGAATCTCTGAAAGAAGACATTCAAATGGTTTGCATAGTTCTTATTATTCTTTCATTCTGGTCATGTTTCATTTAGATTTTAACCCTCCACCAAACTTTTAAGGTTAAAACATATGTTGAATTATTCATGATAAGTTTCTATACTTTGGTCTTCAAAGAGAATTAAGTAACACTCAAGTAACTGTTGCTTTTACAAACATTATTGTTGCCTTTTTTTTAATTGTTGTTTTGTTTTACCTTTGTTTGGTTCATGCGGCCAACAATTTTGGAGACAAAGGCGTTAGCATCTATCAATTTATGGATGAATAATACTAGATCTAGATCTAGTACTCACTATGATCCACATCATAACCTTTTATGCATAGTTGCTGGATGCAAACACGGTATTTTACTTATTCTCTTTGAGACTAATAATCAGTGTTTCTCCATTTTAGTATAAGTTTATAAGGTTTATCATTCTTAAGTGCTTCTTGCCATTGTCCTTTCCTTGATAAACAGCGCATACGTAGATAAATCCTGACTCTTTCATCTGGTGTGTCTCTTGTGGAAACAAGAGTTTGGCTTGGTTTTGCAAGAAAATAGATCAATTACTAGGAAGGCTTGAATTGCTTTCGCTAAAAGAATAGATTATGAATGACCTTCAAAAATCATATGGCTCCTAGATTTCCTAAACGCCTTTCCGAGCTCTCAAAGTTATTGTGCAATCTAAATGTCAATGCCCGCAATGTTAATTATGCTACCCTAGCATAAAACTCCACTTAAAAGCACTTTTAAACTAACTAACAGCTTTTAGACTTTCTTAAAATCCTTTCCCAATTGTAAGGAAAATAAAAAAAAATCGGAGCTACTTATCAAAGATAAAAAAAAAAAAAAAACCGAGCTAGCAATACTTTCATAGATGTTAAGCCTATTCCTATTTGGTCATACTTTATGTGATTCTTGTCCGAATTTCAATCTTGGGCTTGTACTTACTAACTGTGCTTGATTGAGGTTTTTAGACCCTTTCTGACGCAAAGCCTTCCAGTCTTCTTCTCAAAGATGGAATTTTTCATGAAGCCAAAAAGTTGAGCACTATTAATATCACTATTGTTCCATGCTTCTATCCTTCTAGTGAATTTTTATTATTTAGACCTTGGCCATTGAAATCCCTATAAGGCTTCCATTCGAAAGGAACCTATTTTGGATGAGCTTTACTGATTAGTCTCCTAAGATAGGTAAATGTAGCTATTTCCTTGTCTGTTCTCAGTAGTCATTATTATATATGGTTGGGGGCTCTTGGAAACCCCTTGTTACAAAAACAGAATGGTAGTTTAGGGTTATTTTTTACCAACAAATTATTGAGGTCATGCACTCACGCATACATGCCTAATGGTTCTGCATTGAGTACATTAGGTCTGGTATCTTATTTTTTGGGCTTCCAAGTCTGAATTTTGCTGAACTTTATGTAAGAACGTTGTCTTTTTTGATTAATATTTGGTGCATCTCAGTTGTTTTATGGCCCCCTTCTGCGAGTCCCCTGTTATACTGTATGCCTATGTATGGTGAGGCTTCAAACCACAGGTATGCTACTTCTTTAACCGTCTAGAAAATTGTAAAAGCTCATTTACTTATCTTTATTGTTGGTTTGTTGAACTTCTGTGAATAACTTTTAAAATTCCTATTATTAATGCTGTGTTCATATTCTTTATTTTGATTCTTCCCTTTTTATTATGGTAGTTCTGTAGATTTAGAAAACCCTGATTTTTCAATTCATTCAAGAGCAAAGCACTCAATGGAATATACTCCCAAAAAGTGATTCTTCATGCTGGTGATGCACTTTTCATCCCTGAAGGCTGGTAAGAAAATAGTTTCCTTGCAGTTCAACTTCTTCCGTGGCTGCAATTTTTTTTCTTTTTGGTGCCTATTATGTTGATCAGTTGGAGTGCCCATGCACCAGGGATCATCTTTAAATGTCTTAAAGGGTTACTTTTCACTTTTAATGTGCTATAACATATTATTTTTGCCAGAGTTCCCACCGCCAAGTAAGTTGAATGCTTTTTAATGTATCTCATGATTATGTAGTGTTAACAATTTAAATCGACATCAATTAGATTGGGTTTGGATTGGGTTGGAGAGTAACGAGGGGCATTTGAGTCTTTTCATGTTGTTAGTTGGGGTCTAGGTCGTCAATGTCAACGCATAGGGGTATCTCGAATATTCAGCAACATGTGAGGGGGGCAGGTGTAAAATAAACTTTTTTAAAACAAAATACCCTATAGCAACGGTCTCCGACTGTCGCTATATCCCAATGCTGACCCTCACTATATCCCAATTTTACTGTCGTTTTTTCCAACTGTTGTAGACAGTCGTTTTTTTCCGACTGCCGTGGACAATCGTTTTTTCTGACTGTTTTGGTCTGTCGCTTTTTAAAAACCACTCATTTTAAAACGACTCTTTTTACGACTGTAGGGGCAGTCATTTTTGACGCATTATGACGTAGTGTCTAGTTGGATCAATTTCGGATGAAATTGCATTTATTGACGATCTAGTACAATGCATTCTACAATCTGTTTCTTGCAATTTGTGCTTTGATCATTGAAAATGGAATTGTTTTTTCCTTTTGTTTCATCCCCCATCCTTTGGGTGTTCAAGAAGCCTGCTGATGCAGGTGTTTTTTTAAGAAAATTAATGAGCTTTAATAGGATAACACATTTGCATTGTGCATTCTCTCAATTTATAGATATATTGCTTTGCACTATCAGATTTATTCTAATTTGTTCTTTTGCTCTCTTCATTATGGTGGTAGGCAAGCCCATGGTTGTAACTTTTCAAGCTTACTCTAAAGATCAAATCCTTAAGGATTCTTCAACAAAGGCTTGTGGTAGGTCCTAGTGCCTTATCTTTTTTATCTTTCAGCTATTTTTGTATTCCACTTTAATTTGAGCTATAGTTTTCATTTATATTTCATGATTTGTAAGCTTTTACCATTTTCAACAGCAAATCAGTGACTGTTATAGGATGATTGTTTTCATCAAGTAATTACATCACCTAGTGTTGTAAAAACAGTAAAACACCTAGGGGTGTCAATGGATAGTCGAAATCCGAATTCAAATTCGAAAAATTGGATATTATCCGAAGTTTTCGGATATCGGATTCGGATTCGGATCTTATTTTAAAATTCGAATAAGTTTCGGATACGAATTCGGATTCGATAATATCCGCTCCGATTATAAATACATGTATTACGTATTCATGTTATATAACAAAACTTTTATATATATATATACTCGTGTATTCAAGTTTTATAACGAAATTTAACTTGAATGTTTATCTTCTCAACCAAAACGCAGAACCAGCGTGGGTTTCAACCGTGGATTTCGACTATGCAGCTCCCCATAGCCACCCTCTTCTCTGGCCGACGAACATGAAGGTTGGTATTTCCTCCCCTCTCTCTCTCTCTCACACACACACACACATAGTAAAACTAAAACCCTCTTTTTGTCAATTGTGCGAGCTCCATAACCACATATTTTCCGGCCGGCGAGCATTAGGTAGATACTTCATCTCTCTCTCTCTGGAAAATTGTATATTTTATTCAAATTTTTCATAATTTTTTTTCAAAAATTAAAATTTATTTGATTTTAAAATCATTTTTTTTTCAAAAATCAAAGCTTATTTGATTTTAAGACTGAAATACATTGAAGATTATAATTTCTGAAGAAATTAGGAAAATCAATTTGATTTTTGCCGATTGAAGATGTTGGTAGTCATCGAATCTAATTTTGTTAGGGTTTTATTGAATCAGATATTATCGGATATCCGATATATTTATCGAATTCGAATTTGAATTCGGATATCAATATTTTTTTTCGAATTCGGATATATCACTATCCGATCGGATAGCTATCTGTTGACAGCCCTAAAAACACCTAGGTTAACTCAGGATTTTGACCTTGGTGGGTGAAGTATTGACTTTGATGCCAACGAAACATTACAGTTATAATAATCTCCTTAAGCCTTAGTTTAAAGTCTACATTTTTAGGTTCTATAACTTTGGAATCTATCAATAAATATTTTTTTTTTATAGTATTACTTTATTTTTATTTTTTTTACTATTTCCAACTTTGCCTATGTAGTTTATTGTACGCTACATGGTCAGTTTCATGGTGTTACTACAATTTCATGGTGTTTTAGGTTTTTTTTTTTGACATTGTTGCCGTGTTTTCTTTTCTTAAGGTTTCTAAGCCCAAACGTTTCCCAATGAGTAGATCTGGTTATGGGCGTAAGGGACAAGCAATTCTCTTGCTAACCCCAATGTCAAGTTTGAAACTCTATAACTTATCGAGAAGAGAGATCTAAGAAATTTGATTATCTTATTGCCATTATTATCCCTTCTTCAGGGTCCGAGATCGTTTATTGGTTTTTCTTCTTCTACTACTTCTTCTCTCTTATCTAAAATTTTTTTTTTGTACAAAATACAGATCTATTTTATCGAATAAATTGCCCTTGACCACAATCAGCTCTCAAAGACTGTTGGTGAATTAGAGGGTGATTTAGACATGCCCCTCATGTTTTGTTGAATATTTGAAGTATCCTCCTAAGTTTTTAAATTGCTGACATGTATTCCTTGACCTTACTCTTCTAAATAGATAATTGAAAAAGACTTAAATGCCCTTACCTTCAACCCCTAGTCAAGAACCCTAATTTTCCTTTTTAAAATCAATCAATCATTTTTAACCTCTTTAGATAATTTGTATCAATTTTTTTTTTCAATCTTCAAATCTCAATTGAATACAAAATTTTTGAGAAAATATTAAATGATAAAATTTTGATAGAAAAATCAAAGATTTTTAAAAAGGAGACAAGGTAGAAATTATGGATGAGGATAAAGTTGAAAATGTTAAACTTACCCAAATTTTTTTTTGAAAAGTTTGAAATTGACTGATTTTGGGAAAAAAACAAATAGGATTTTTTTGAAAAAATAAAAAATGATGGGATTTTGGGTAGAAAGATATAGAGTTTCATGTAAATGATTAGTTCTAAGTTGAAACGATTAATTTAAGAAAGAGTTAATTTAATATACCATAGAAGTTTGAAAGTTTGAAGATGACTGATTTTAAGGGGAAAAAATATGAATTTTTGGCTAGAGGTTGAAAATGACAGCATTTAAGTCTTTCCCACTAGTCTACTTAGAAGACTGATGTTTTGTTTGGAAAAGTTGTATGTAAAGTTGCTGATGTTGAATTAAGTTACTGATGTTGAGTGAAAGTTACTATTGCTGTTGTTGAATTGAGTATATTATTTGGTAACAAGCTGTCTAATTGTACTTTTAACATATTAAACTCTTTGGTTACCTACTGTCTAAAAATTGCAGGATAAGGATGAAATTAAAAATAATATTAAAAAAAGATATTCTTTATCTAATATAAGTAATAAATATTAACAATAAGTATAAATATAGGATTTAATATTAAAAAATAAAAATAAAAATAAAAATTCAATTTCATTTTTTCTGTACTAACATATTTAATGTCTATCAAATAAATAATAAATAATAAATAAAATTTTACATCATGTATATATCACATTATAAATTTGTTGAGCAATCTAATCTCGTACAATATTAATATTAGCAACCAATTCATCTCCAACTTCATTTGGTGTCATATTAGATGCACTTCTTCTATTAATGTCAACATTTTCATCCTTATATTGTGTAAACCAACTATCAGTAACTGATTGTTATCGGATGGAATTATGTAAAGTCATGCACACACATACAATACGTATCTGAGTCATAAAAGAGTATGAAACCATCCGTTTCAAGATCGGGAATCGTTTCTTCAGTACACCAAAACAACGTTAAATAATGTTTCTACACGAAAAGTGATAATAATTGAACCACACTTCCTTCGTTCTTAGCCCATTTCCTTTACAAAAATCATGAATATGATACAGTGTATTACGATATAGTGCAAGATATCCTCGCATATTTTGGTAACCCGCATCAATCATGTAATATTTTTCTAAGACAATTAAGATATTTTTTTTCAGTAAATTTAAATTATCTTAATGGATATAAAAAATATCAAAAATAAGAAAATAAAATAATTTTTCATTACCAATAGAAGGATGTGGAAAATTCAAACTCGGATCGCTAAGCGCAGATTGAAAGACACGCCAATCTTGTGTTAAACCTTCCCATCCAACCAAAACAAAAGTGAACTGCATATCAAAAGAACAAATAGTCAAGACATTTTATGTACATTCGATCTTTTTTTCCTAATCGAAATGGTATTTGTTTGTCAAATGGTATAATTGCAGGTATATGAGTCCCGTTAATTGCACCCACGCAATCCTATTTCATTTAAAAATAAACATTGAATAATTATTATATTGTTGATTATATTAATTCAAATATTAAATAATTAATAACCTTAAACCATGGAAAATATCATCGATCTGCTAATATTTTTTGTGGTGTGACGTTCAAGTCAGGTGTTTTTATTAAGTCATGGGCAAAATTATATAATGCTTACAATACGTGATGAAAATATAAACTTATCGTTACACCAGAATGTTGCAATCAATCTTGATTATTTTTATTCGTAACATTATGCCCAATTGTATATAAAAAAATTGTAATTTGTTCTTCAACTTTCATCGCTCTACTATCTTGAAGTAATTATTTATCTCTAATAAAATAACTAATCTATTGAAGACATACTTATCCATACGAAAATTTTAATAACAAGGCACTGGGTTGTCTGAATCAACTATTTCTTTGACATATGAATCACCAAAAAGTAGTGAAGTTCAACATGGTTGCTTCTAATCTACTTTCTTTTCTAAAAAAATTATGTATAAATGCATATTAATAATTAATTGCAAATCAAAAGTAAATGATTTTATTTTTTAATAAGTTGATTTAAATTGATACGAGGATAAGGAGTCGTCAAAGAGTACACAACAAGTTAAATTTCACCACTAAAAACATCTTATGTAACATCAAGAGAACAATTCAAAAATATAAAATATAGAAAATAATCTCTAGCAAATTACACTCCTTCTAATTGAAAGTGCGTCAATTCCTCTCCTTTCACAAATCTTAACAAATTCCAAAAGACATGAATTTATCGAGAGAAAGATTTGAGAAATTTGATTACCTTATCGCCATTGTTATCCCTTTTTCAGAGCTCGAGATCGCTTACTGATTTTTCTTCTTCTACTACTTATTTTCTTTTATTTGTTTTTTTTTCTGTACAGAATATATATCTATTTTATCGAATAAACTTCCCTTGACCACAGTCAGCTCTCAAAGACTGTTGGTGAATTAAAGGGTTATTTAGACATGCCCCTCATGTTTTGCAGAATATTTGAAGTATTCCCCTAAGTTTTGAAATTTATGACATGCATTCTTTGACCTTTCTATCTAAAATAGATAATTGAAAAAGACTTAAATGCCCTCACCATCAACCCCTAGTCAAAAACCCTACTTTTTTTTAAATCAATCAATCATTTTTAACCTCTTTAGATAATTTGTATCAATCTTCAAATCTCAATTGAAGATACAATTTTTGAGAAAATATTAAATGATAAAATTTTGATAGAAAAACCAAGGATTTTCAAAAAGAAGACAAAATAGAAAATAATGGATGAAGATAAAGTTTAAAAGGTTAAAGTTGCCAAAAAAATTGAAAAGTTTGAAATTGACTGATTTTGGGAAAATAAATAAATAGGATTTTTTGGAAAAATCGAAAATGATAGGATTTTGGTTAGAAAGATATAGAGTTTCAAGTAAATGATTAGTTCTAAGTTGAAACGATCAATTTAAGAAAGAATCAATTCAATATACCATAGAAGTTTGGGAGTTTGAAGATGACTATTTTTTAGGGGAAAAAATGAATTTTTGGCCAGAGGTTGACAATGACGACATTTAAGTCTTTCCCACTAGTCTACTTAGAAGACTGATGCTCTGTTTGGAAAAGTTGTATGTAAAGTTGCTGATGCTGAATTAAGTTACTAATGCTGAGAGAAAATTATTGTTGCTGTTGTTGAATTGAGTATATTGTTTAGTAAAATGCGGTCTAATTGTACTGTTAACATATTGAACTATTTGATTACTTACTGTCTAGAAATTGCAGGATGAAATTAAAAATAATATTAAAAAAAGATATTATTTATTTAATATACGTAATAATATATTAACAATAAGTATAAATATAGGATTTAATATAAAAAATAAAAAATAAAAATTCAATTTCACTTTTTTTTGTACTAACATATTTAATGTCTATAAAATAAATAATAAATAATTAAATAAAATTTTACATCATGTATATATCACATTATAAATTTGTTGAGCAATCTCATTTCGTACAATATTCATATCTGTAACCAATTCATCATCAACTTTATTTGGTGTCATATTAGATGCATCTCCTCTATTAATGTCAATATTTTCATCATCATATTTTGTAAACCAACTATCAGTAACTGATTGTTGTCGGATGAAATTATGTAAAGCCATTCACACATGTATAATACGTATCTGAGTCATAAAAGAGTATGAAGCCATCCGTTTCAAGATCGGGAATCGTTTCTTCAATACACTAAAACAACGCTAAACACGAAAAGTGATAATAATTAAACCACTCCTCCTTCGTTCTTGGCTCATTTCCTTTACAAAAATCATGAATATGATACCGTGTATTACGATATGGTGCAAGATATCCTCGCATATTTTGGTAATCCGCATCAATCATGTAATATTTTCCTAAGAAAATTAAGATATTTTTTTTAAGTAAATTTAAATTATCTTAATGAATATAAAAAATATCAAAAATAAGAAAATAAAATAATTTTTCATTACTAATAGGAGGATTTGAAAATTTTAAACTCGGATCGCTAAGCGCAGATTGAAAGACATGCCAATCGTGTGTCGAACCTTCCCATCAAGCCAAAATGAAAGTGAACTGCATGTCAAAAAAACAAATAACTAAGACATTTTGTGTACATTCGATATTTCTTCCTGATCGAAATGGTATTTGTTTGTCAAATGGTATAATTGCAGGTATATGAGTCCCGTCAATTGCATTCACGCAATCCTATTTCATTTAAAAGTAAACATTAAATAATTATTATATTGTTGATTATATTAATTCAAATATTAAATAGTTAATAATCTTAAACCATGTAAAATATCGTCAATCTGTTAATATTCTTTTATTAAGTCATGAGCAAAATTATATAATGCTTGTAATACGTGATGAAAATATCAACTTATCGTTCCACCAGAATTTTACAATCAATCCTAATTATTTCTATTCATAACATTATGCCCAATTGTATATAAAAAAATTGTAATTTATTCTTCAACTCTCACCGCTCTACTATTTTGAAGTAATTATTTATCTCTAATAAAATAACATAATCTATTGAAGAAATACTTATCCTTACGAAAATTTTCGTAACAAGGCATTGGGTTGTCTGAATCAACTATTACTCTAACATATGAATCACCAGAAAGTAGTGAAGTTCAACATGGTTGCTTCTAATCTACTTTATTTTCTACAAAAAATTATGTATAAATGCATATTAATAATTAATTACAAATCAAAAGTAAATGATTTTATTTTTTAATAAGTTGAATTAAATTGATACGAGGAAAATGAGTCGTTAAAGAGTACACAAAAAACTAAATTTCACCACTAAGAACATCCCATGTAACACCAAGAGAACAACTCAAAAATATAAAATATAGAAAATAATCTCTAGCAAATTACATTCCTTCTAATTGAAAGTGTGTCAATTCCTCACCTTTCACAAATCCTAACAAATTTCAAAAAACATGAACTTATCGAGAGAGAGATTTGAGAAATTTGATTACCTTATCACCATTGTTATCCATTCTTCAGAGTTCGAGATCGCTTATTGGTTTTTCTTCTTCTACTACTTCTTCTCTTTTATTTTTTTTTTTCTGTACAGAATACAAATCTATTTTATCGAATAAACTACCCTTGACCATAGTCAGCTCTCAAAGACTGTTGGTTAATTAGATGGTGATTTAGACATGCCCCTCATGTTTTGCTAAATATTAGAAGTATCCCCTAAGTTTTGAAATTGATGACATGCATTCCTTTACCTTTTTCTCTAAAATAAATAATTGAAAAAGACTTAAATGCCCTCACCTTCAACCCCTAGTTAAAAACCCTAATTTTCTTTTTTAAAATCAATCAATCATTTTTAACCTCTTTAGATAATTTTTATCAAATTTTTTTTTTCAATCTTCAAATCTCAATTGAAGATACAATTTTTGAGAAAATATTAAACGATAAAATTTTGATAGAAAAACCAAGGATTTTCAAAAAGGAAACAAGATAGAAAATGATAGATGAAGATAAAGTTTAAAAGGTTAAAGTTACCAAAAAAAATTGAAAAGTTGAAATTGATTGATTTTTGGAAGAAAAAAAAATAGGATTTTTAGGAAAAATAGAAAATGATGAGATTTTGGGTAGAAAGATATAGAGTTTCATGTAAATGATTAGTTCTAAGTTGAAATGATCAATTTAAGATAGAGTCAATTCAATATGCCAAAGAAGTTTTAAAGTTTGAAGATGACTGATTTTGAGGGGAAAAAATATAAATTTTTGGCTAGAGGTTGAAAATGACGGCATTTAAGTCTTTCCCACTAGTCTACTTAGAAGACTGATGCTCTGTTTGGAAAAACTGTATGTAAAGTTGCTGATGCTGAGTGAAAATTACTGTTGCTGTTGTTGAATTGCATATATTGTTTGGTAACATGCTCTCTAATTGTACAGTTAACATATTGAACTATTTGGTAACCTGCTGTTTAGAAATTACTGGATGAAATTAATAATAATATTAAAAAAAGATATCATTTATTTAATATAAGTAATAATATATTAACAATAAGTATAAACATAGGATTTAATATTAAAAAATAATATTCAAAATTAAATTTTATTTTTACTGTACTAACATATTTAATGTTTATCAAATAAATAATAAATAATTAAATAAAATTTTACATCATGTATAATGGCATTATAAATTTGTTTAGTAATCTCATCTCGTATAATATTCATATCAGCAACTAATTTATAATCAACTTCATTTGGTATGATATTCGATGCACATCCTCTATTAATGTCAACATTTTCATCCTCATATTGTGTAAACCAACTATCAGTAACTGATTATCGTCTTGGATGAGATATTAATCGTGCCTAAAATCACATCTCTTTTAATCTATCTTCCTTTTCAAATCCATTGTTGCATCCCTTTCTCTTTTGTTCAGCTTCTATTCTTTTTCTTGTTAGGAAAATTTTTTCAAGAACATATGTAATTTCAAGTGCAAATCTTTGAAAAAAATGAAAGATTTTGGAGTTTATGGGTGTGGGTTTGCGGGATTTTAATCACAGGTGTGTGGTATTATAAATGTCACTCAGTTAAGATGAAAATATTCATTAAAATGAAGGATCAATTTTCAGTTTGATTCGTTTATTTTTATTTTATGTGTGGTGGTACCACTCACATAAATTGAATTTTAGTAAAATGTAATATTTTTCAGCTTTTTTTTTCTTCTGATTTTTGTATATTTTTTATTTTTTATTTGGGAGTTTGGGTGGATTAGATCGCAGGTATGTAGTTTTGCCGCTCAAGGACTTTACTAACTCACTAAGTTGACACTTTTAGTGAATGTGGTGTTAATTCCACCTGACCACCCATGCAAGAGTTCACTATGTAAAAATTCTCATGTCATTTTCTTCGAAAGAATGTGTCTTGAAGTCATTACAACTTACCAATAAAGTTAAAATGAGCCCCTTTCCACGGCAAAAGCAAGGAGTACGCACAAGAATTTCAATTAAATTAGCTCAGATGTATCCTTTCTTTCAAGTGCGGCTCTATGCAAAGGTTATTAAGCCACCTATGTTATGGTTATGTAAGGGTTTAGTGATCGACTCTTCTAGCAATCGTTTTGATAGAGCAAGGCTGATCTTTTTATTAACAATCATCTTAATTGAAAGAGTTATAGAAATTTACCTTACAACCTTCTTCCCAACTGCCTTCTTTTTGCCTACAGTCTTCTTGTCTTTTTTGTCCTTGTGCATCTGTTCCTTTTTGTAGGTTAGCCTGCACTGTTCCTTCATGTCTGTAAACATCCCAATTTGCACGAATCCATAGGAAAATTTAAATTTTCTCGAATTGGTTCCAACTAAGAACTCAAGCCTATCACGGGCCCGTATTGCCACTTGACATCATTATTCATGCATACATGCATCATGTTATATAGTTTGCATGCTCCACCTTGTCCTTAATTCACTATAATTTCCTACCCCCTATCATGAACTAACCCGAATCCATATCTCTTCCCCATTAATCGAACCATCACCCATACCCTAACCATAGTCCACTTCCTAACCAAATCTAAGCTCAAGACAAAGCCTATTCTTTAAGTCTTAAACCAAGTCCAACATAAGCCCAACACTAAGCCCATTATCTCACACCCCTTCAAAAGATGACACATGTTGATCTCTCATAAGCCCCTAATACCCAATGCATCATCTAATTGGAGAGTCAACTCCCCTTGTGAAAATGTAAGAATGCCATTATCAAAAAGGTTAGTCAAACCAAAAAGATACTTTGGTCATTGGTAATAATCCATAAAGTTGAGAGAACTTCCAATCATACCCTCAAAAGGTGAAAATCTTCAAGTACATACATGGAGTTCTCCCATTAGTCCATTTCAAAATTATACTTCTACCCTTGCTTTAAGTGTTATTTACAAATGAATCAATGTCTACTTTTCACCTACCGTTTCACCTTTACACATGTCATTCTCCTACTCACACTCCCAAAAGTACTTTTGTTCTCCCATTGGTCCATTTCAAAAATATACTTTCACCATTGCTTTATGTGTTATTTACAAATGAACTAAGGTTTACTTTTCACCTATCATTTCATATTTACACATGTCATTTTCCTATTCACCCTCCTAAAAGTATTTTTGTTCTCTCATTGGTCTATTTTAAAAATATACTTACACCCTTGCTTTATATGTTATTTACAAATGAACCAAGATCTACTTTTCACCTACCACTCTACCTTTACACATGTCACTCCCTTATTCACCCTCCCAAAAGTACTTTTTGTTCTCTCACCTCTATTTACCAAAAAAATCAAAGATTAAAGAATGCTTTTAGGATTCCTTTACAATTGTCATCTTTACCCTCATACAAATGAAAAATCTAAAAAGAAATAACCTAAACCTCATGTCCATTTTCTTTATTTTTAGGGTTGGACCACTTTATCCCCAAAAGTTCTCTAAAAACTCTATAAATACCCTCATTTTCTATGAACAATTCATACTCTCAAGCCCTCATCTCTCAACCTAAAACTCTACCAAAATTTTTACTCATTCTCGCATCTTTCAAAGTTTTAACTCACTCAACCCTCAACCATCTCACTCAACTCTCAAGCCTATCTCTCAAGGTTCAAGATCACCAAGGGACAAGGTGGGGTTAAGATGTAGTTTATTTGTTTTAAAGTTTGCATCTTCTTTTTCTAACCTTCTACTTTATTTTCTTTTTAGAAATCCCTTAGAATGTAATGCATACCCTCTCCCATCTCCGGTAGATTGGACTAACGTTCGATCGAAAGAATGGGGGTTGAAATATTTTTTACCTTAATTTCATGCATCATATTGTACACAATGCACACACTCACCTATGCATGACAATGATGAATAAATGTCACCCTCTTGATGGGGTGAAACACCAAGTTTTTAGACATGCATACATGCATCAAGGTTGTGGCCTCAAGGGAACTCCATCATGGAGTCTCTCTAAAAGCTCAGACCTACATTCATATTCATAAATTTAATGTGACTACATAGGTCATTCTTTTCCATATAATGCCCTTAATGTCACTTTGAAATCAAAACCCTTTGTTAAAGGGACATTTCACTCCAATGCACACACCACCCTTATCATGCATTCTCATGTATTTTACTATTTATTTTCTTAAGTTTTTACAAGATAAAATGGCCAAGCAAGATAACCACCTTTGGTGGAGAAGATGGGGTGTCTAACACCTTCCCCATCCTCTAACCGGACCTCCTTATCTAGATTTTAGGTAGACATTGCCTTTCCAACACATGAGACTCATTACAATGACATGGAAAAAATGGTTTTCAAAAAAATTGATTCGAATGCCCATTAACACTCATTTCCAAAAAAGAATGGTGGCGACTCCAAACAATGTAGCATTGATGTTCATGGCAAGCATTTTCATGTCTACAATGTCTGTGAACTTGGCAAAGCTCTTCTTGCAGTCCTTGCAAGCAAAATGCGGATTGTTTTTCCTACAAAACCCAACAACAGTACATTAGAATAAAAAAGTTACAAATTTTTAACAAAAAAATAAATAATGAACATGAAATTTGATCTAATAGGTTAATCCATCCATGAAAATAAATAATTAATTAATTTATCCATGAAACAAATTACTTAATATGTCTCAACTATGTTGGTTTCGTTCGATTCTATACCAGCCTTGAACCGAAAAACGAGCCAAATAAATTAGTTCTCCATTTTTCATCCTAAAATGAAATCATAGTTTGTTCTCCAAATCAAATCCAATCAATTCAAAGCTATCGATTTAGTTTGAATCTTGATTTGAATAGTGGTAATATGCACCCTAGTGCATGTCATTGGCATTATCTGTAATTGATTATAAATTTCTTAAAGACCAAGTTCGAGTCACCTTAGTCTAGTTCTTGGACAAAGTGGTTATCATACGTGAATCATCTTGCACATTGTCTCAACTTGGAACGTGTTTTGAAAATTTCAAACTTAAGTTATAAAACTGGGACAAGTCGATTGGGATATTTTAATTTTTCTTTAAAATGATTATTTTTATTCAAATTATATATTTTTGAAATAAAAATATGATCTTATGATAAATCCTCTTCTAATCTACTTTATTTTCTAAAAAAAATTATGTATAAATGCATATTAATAATTAATTGCAAATCAAAAGTAAATGATTTTATTTTTTAATAAGTTGAATTAAATTAATACGAGGACAAGGAGTCGTCAAAGAGTACACAAAAAGCTAAATTTCACCACTAAAAACATCCCATGTAACACCAATAGAACAACTCAAAAATATAAAATATAGAAAATAATCTCTAGCAAATTACATTCCTTCTAATTGAAAGTGCGTCAATTCCTCTCCTTTCACAAATCCTAACAAATTCCAAAAGACATGAACTTATCGATAGAGATTTCTGTGAAATTTGATTACCTTATCACCATTGTTATCCCTTCTTTAGAGCCCGAGATCGCTTACTGGTTTTTCTTCTTCTACTACTTCTTTTCTCTTCTCTAAATTTTTTTTTCTGTACAAAATACAGATCTATTTTATCAAATAAATTGCCCTTGACCATAGTCAGCTCTCAAAGACTGTTGGTGAATTAAAGGGTGATTTAGACATGCCCCCAATGTTTTACTGAATATTTGAAGTATCCTCCTAAGTTTTGAAATTGATGACATGCATTCCTTGACCTTACTCTTCTAAATAGATAATTGAAAAAGACTTAAATGCCCTTACCTTTAATCCCTAGTCAAGAACCCTAATTTTTCTTTTCAAAATCAATCAATCTTTTTTAACCTCTTTAGATAATTTGTATGAATTTTATTTTCAATCTTCAAATCTCAATTGAATATACAAATTTTGAGAAAATATTAAATTATAAAATTTTGATAGAAAAACCATTGATTTTCAAAAAGGAGGCAAGGTAGAATTTAATGGATGAAGATAAAGTTGAAAAGGTTAAAGTTACCCAATTTTTTTTTTTTTTTTTTGAAAACTTAGAAATTGACTGATTTAGGAAGAAAAACAAATAGGATTTTTTGGAAAAATTAAAATTTTGAAACGATATGAATTTTGAGAGTTGAAGATGACTGATTTTGAGGGGGGAAAATATGAATTTTTGGCTAGAGGTTGAAAATGACTGCATTTAGTCTTTCCCACTAGTCTATGGTATATTGAATTGACTCTATCTTAAATTGATCGTTTCAAATTATAACTAATCCTTTACATGAAACTCTATATCTTTCTACCCAAAATCCCATCATTTTCAATTTTCAAAAAATCCTATTTGTTTTTCTTCCTAAAATCAGTCAATTTCAAAGTTTTCAAAAAAAAAAAATTGGGTAACTTTAACTTTTTCAACTTATCTTCATCCATTATTTTCTACCTTGTTTCCTTTTTAAAAATCTTTGGTTTTTCTATCAAAATTTTATCATTTAATATTTTCTCAAAAATTATATCTTCAATTGAGATTTGAAGATTGAAAAAAAAAATTTATACAAATTATGTAAAGAGGTTAAAAATGATTGATTGATTTTGAAAAGAAAAATTAGGGTTCTTCACTAGGGGTTGAAGGTAAAGGCATTTAAGTCTTTTTCAATTATCTATTTAGAAGAGTAAGGTCAAGGAATGCATGTCATCAATTTCAAAACTTAGGAGGATACTTCAAATATTCAGCAAAACATGAGGGGCATGTCTAATTCACCAAAAATCTTTGAGAGCTAACTGTGGTCAAGGGCAGTTTATTCGATAAAATAGATCTGTATTTTGTATAGAAAAAAAATTTAGATAAGAAAGAAGAAGAAGAAAAACTAGTAAGCAAACTCGGACTCTGAATAAGGGATAACAATGGCGATAAGGTAACCAAATTTCACAGAAATCTCTATCGATAAGTTCACGTCTTTTGGAATTTCTTAGGATTTGTGAAAGGAGAGGAATTGACGCACTTTCAATTAAAAGGAATGTAATTTGCAAGAGCTTATTTTCTATATTTTATATTTTTGAGTTGTTCTCTTGGTGTTACATGGGGTGTTTTTAGTGGTGAAATTTAGCTTTTTGTGTACTCTTGACGACTCCTTATCTTCGTATCAATTTAATTCAACTTATTAAAAAATAAAATCATTTACTTTTGATTTACAATTAATTAGTAATATGCATTTATACATAATTTTTTTTAGAAAATAAAGTAGATTAGAAGAGGATTTATCATAGGATCATATTTTTATTTTGAAAATATATAATTTGAATAAAAATAAAAATTTTAAATAAAAATTAAAATATCCCAATCGACTTGTCCCAGTTTTATAACTTAAGTATGAAATTTTCAAAACATGTTCCAAGTTGAGACAATGTGCAAGATGATTCACGTATGATAATCACTTGTCCAAGAACTAGACTAAGGTGACTCAAACTTGGTCTCGAATAAATTTATAATCAATTATAGATAATGCCAATGACATGCACTAGGGTGCATATTACCACTATTCAAATTAAGAATCGAACTAAATAGATAGTTTTGGATTGATTGGGTTTGATTTGGAAAAAAAAATTATGATTTCATTTTAGGATGAAAAATGGAGAACCAATTTATTTGGCTCGTTTTTTGGTTCAAGGCTGGTATAGAACCGAACGAAACCAACATAGTTGAGACATATTAAGTAATTTGTTTCATGGATAAATTAATTAATTATTTATTTTCATGGATGGATTGACCTATTAGATGAAATTTCATGTTAATTATTTATTTTTTATTAAAAATTTGTAGCTTTTTTATTATAATGTATTGCTGTTGGGTTTTGTAGGAAAAACAATCCGCGTTTTGCTTGCAAGGACTGCAAGAAGAGCTTCGCCAAGTGCACGGACATGATGGAACAGTGTAGGCTAACCTACGAAAAGGAATAGATTTACAAGGACAAAAAGGAAAAGAAGACTACAGGCAAAAAGAAGGCAGTTGGGAAGAAGGCTGCAGGGTAAATTTCTATAACTCTTTCAATTCAGATGATTGTTAATAAAAGATTAACCTTGCTCTATCAAAAAGATTACTAGAAGAGTCGATCACTAAACCCTTACATAACCATAATATAGGTGGCTTAATAACCTTTGTATAGTGTCGTACTTGAAAGAAAGGATACATCTGAGCTAATTTAATTGAAATTCTTGTGCGTATTCCTTGCTTTTGTCGTGAAAAGGAGTTCATCTTGGCTTTGTCTGGTAAGTTACGATGGCTTCAAGACACATTCTTTCAAAGAAAATGACATGAGGATTTTTACATAGTGAACTCTTGCGTGGGTGGTCAGGTGGAATTAACACCACATTTACTGAAAGTGTCAATTCAATGAGTTAGTAAAGCCTTTGAACGGCAAAACTACATACCTGTGATCTAATCCACCCAAACTCCCAAATAAAAAATAATAAATATACAGAAATCATAAGAATAAAAAAGTTGAAAAATATTACATTTTACTAAAATTCAATTTATGTGAGTGGTACTTCCACATACAAAATAAAAATAAACGAATCAAACTGAAAATTAATCCTTCATTTTAATAAAGATTTTCATCTTAACTGAGTGACATTTATAATACCACACACCTGTAATTAAAATCCCGCAAACCCACACCCATAAACTCAAAAATCTTTCATTTTTTTCAAAAATTTGCACTTGAAATTACATATGTTCTTGAAAAATTTTCCCTAACAAGAAAAAGAACAGAAGCTGAATGAGAGAGAAAGGAATGCAACAATGGATTTGAAAAGGAAGATAGATTAAAAGAGATGTGATTTTAGGCACGATTAATATATAATCCGAGACGACAATCAGTTACTGATAGTTGGTTTACACAATATGAGGATGAAAATGTTGACATTAATAGAGGATGTGCATCTAATATAACACCAAATGAAGTTGATGATGAATTGGTTGTTGATATGAATATTGTACGCGATGAGATTGCTCAATAAATTTATAATGCCATATATACATGATGTAAAATTTTATTTAATTATTTATTATTTATTTGATAGACATTAAATATGTTAGTACAGAAAAAATAAAATTTAATTTTTATTTTTATTTTTTAATATTAAATCTTATATTTATACTTATTATTAATATATTATTACTTATATTAGATAAATAATATCTTTTTTTAATATTATTTTTAATTTCATCCAGCAATTTCTAGACAGTAGGTAACTAAACAGTTCAACATGTTAACAGTACAATTGGATAGCATGTTACCAAATAATATACTCAATTCAGCAACAACAACAACAACTTTCTCTTAGCATCAGTAACTTAATTCAGCATCAACAACTTTACATACATTTTTCTAAACAGAGCATATGTAAAGTTGCTGATGCTGAATTAAGTTGTTGATGCTGAGGGAAAATGTTGTTGCTGTTGCTAAAGCAACTTGCTGAATTAAGTATATTGTTTGGTAATATCCTGTCTAATTGTACTGTTAACATGTTGAACTGTTTGGTTACCTACTATCTAGAAATTGCTAGATTAAATTAAAAATAATATTAAAAAATGATATTATTTATCTAATATAAGTAATAATATATTAACAATACGTATAAACATAAGATTTAATATTAAAAAATAAAAATTAAAATTAAATTTCATTTTTTCTATATTAACAAATTTAATGTCTATAAAATAAATAATAAATAATTAAATAAAACTTTACATCATGTATATATGGCATTATAAATTTATTGACAAATCTCATCTCGTACAATATCATAACAACAACCAATTCATCATCAACTTCATTTGGTGTAATATTAGATGCACATCCTCTATTAATGTCAATATTTTCAACTTCATATTGTGTAAACCAACTATCAATAACTGATTGTTATCAGATGAAATTATGTAAATCCATGCACACACATACAATACATATCTGAGTCAAAAAGAGTATGAAACCATCCATTTCAAGATCGGGAATCGTTTCGTCAATACACCAAAACAACGTTCAATAACGTTTCTACACGAAGAGTGATAATAATTGAACTACTCCTCCTTTGTTCTTGGCCCATTTCCACTACGAAAATCATGAATATGATATCGTGTATTACGATATGGTGCAAGATATCATCGCATATTTTGGTAACCCGCATCAACCATTTAATATTTTTCCTAAACAATTAATATATTTTTTCAATAAATTTAAATTACTTAATAGATACAAAAAATATCAAAAATAAGAAAATAAAATAATTTTTCATTACCAGTTGGAGGATGTGAAAAATTTAACTTCGGATCACTAAGCGCCAATCGTGTGCCGAACCTTCCCATCCAGCTAAAACGAAAGTGAACTGCATGTCAAATGAACAAATAGCCAAGACATTTTATGTACATTCAGTCTTTCTTCCTGATCGAAATGATAATTGATTGTCAATGGTAAACATTAAACAATTATTATGTTGTTGATTATATTAATTCAAATATTAAATAATTAATTACCTTAAAACATGAAAAGTATCGTCAATCTGCTAATATTTTTGGTGGTATGATGCTCAAGTCAGGTGCATTTATTAAGTCATGGGCAAAACTATATAATCCTTGCAATACGTGATGAAAATATCGACTTATCGTTTCACTAGAATGTTGGAATCTATCCTAATTATTTTTATTTGTATCATTATGCCTAACTATATAAAATAATTATAATTTGTTCTTCAACTCTCATCGCTCTACTATCTTGAAGTAATCATCTATCTCTCATAAAATAGCATAATCTATTGAAGACATATGTATCCATACTAAAATTGTCGTAACAAGGCACTAGGTTGTCTTAATCAAGTATGTTCTGACAGATGAATCAGAAAGTAGTGAAGTTCGACATGGTTACTTCTAATCTACTTTATTTTCAAAAAAAAAATTATGTATAAATGCATATTAATAATTAGTTATAAATCAAAAGTAAATGATTTTATTTTTTAACAAGTTGAATTAAATTGATACGAGGACAATGAGTCGTCAAAGAGTACACAAAATGCTAAATTTCACCACTAAAAACATCTCATTTAACACCAAAAGAACAACTCAAAAATATAAAATATAGAAAATAATCTCTAGAAATTACATTCCTTCTAATTGAAAGTGCGTCAATTCCTTTCCTTTTACAAATCCTAACAAATTTCAAAAGACATGAACTTATCGAGAGAGAGTTCTGAGAAATTTGATTACCTCATCGCCATTATTATCCCTTCTTTAGAGCTCGAGATCGTTTAATGATTTTTCTTCTTCTTTTGTCTTATTTGATTTTTTTTTCTGTATAGAATACGATTCTATTTTATCGAATAAGCTGCCCTTGACCACAGTCAGCTCTCAAAGACTGTTGGTGAATTAGATGATGATTTAGACATGCCCCTCATGTTTTGTTGAATATTTGAAGTATCCCCCTAAGTTTTGAAATTGATGACATGTATTCTTTAGCCTTACTCTACTAAATAGATAATTGAAAAAGATTAAAATGCCCTTACCTTCAACCCCTAGTTAAGAACCTTAATTTTCCTTTTCTAAATCAATCAGTCATTTTTAATCTCTTTAGATAATTTGTATCAATTTTTTTTTTCACTCTTTAAATCTCAATTGAAGATACAATTTTTTAGAAAATATTAAATGATAAAATTTTGATAGAAAAACCAATGATTTTCAAAAAGGAGATAAGGTAGAAAATAATGGATGAAGATAAAATTGAAAAGGTTAAAGTTACCAAAAAAAATTGAAAAGTTTGAAATTGATTGATTTTGGGAAGAAAACAAGTAGGATTTTTTAGAAAAATCGAAAATGATGGGATTTTGGGTAGAAAGATATAGAGTTTCATGTAAAGGATTAGTTCTAAGTTGAAACGATCAATTTAAGATAAAGTCAATTCAATATACTATAGAAGTTTGAGAATTTGAAGATGACTGATTTTGAGGGGGAAAAATATGAATTTTTAGCTAGAGGTTAAAAATGACGGCATTTAAGTCTTTCCCACTAGTCTACTTAAAAAAATTGATGCTTTGTTTGGAAAAGTTGTATGTAAAGTTGCTGATGCTGAGAGAAAGTTGTTGTTGTTATTGCTGAAGCAATTTGCTGAATTGAGTATATTGTTTGGTAACATACTGTCTAATTGTACTGTTAATATGTTAAATTGTTTGGTTACCTGTTGTATAGAAATTGCTGGATGAAATTAAAAATAATATTAAAAAATATATTATTTATCTAATATAAGCAATAATATATTAACAATAAGTATAATCATATAATTTAATATTAAAAGATAAAAATAAAAATTCAATTTCATTTTTTTCTATACTAACATATTTAATGTTTATCAAATAAATAATAAATAATTAAATAAAATTTTACATCATGTATATATGGCATTATAAATTTGTTGACCAATCTCATCTCGTATAATATTTCATATCAGCAACTAATTCATCATCAACTTCATTTGGTGTCATATTAGATGCACCTCCTCTATTAGTGTCAACATTTTCATCATTATATTGTGTAAACCAACTATCAGTAACTGGTTGTTGTCGGATGAAATTATGTAAAGCCATACATACACATACAATACGTATCTGAGTCATAAAAGAGTATGAAGCCATCCGTTTCAAGATCGGGAATCATTTCTTCAGTACATCAAAACAACGCTCAATAACGTTTCTACACGAAGTGTGATAATAATTGAACCATTCCTCTTTCGTTCTTGGCCTATTTCATCTACGAAAATCATGAATATGATACAGTGTATTACGATATGGTGCAAGATATCGTCGCATATTTTGCTAACCCGCATCAATCATGTAATATTTTCCTAAGATAATTAAGATATTTTTTTCATTAAATTTAAATTATCTTAATGGATATAAAAAATATCAAAAATAAGAAAATAAAATAATTTTTCATTACTAATAGGAGGATGTGGAAAATTCAAACTCAGATCGCTAAGTGCAGATTAAAAGACACGCCAATCGTGTGCCGAACCTTCCCATCCAGTCAAAAAAAAAGTGAGTTGCATGTCAAATGAACAAATAGTCAAGATATTTTGTGTACATTCGATCTTTATTCCTAATCGAAATGGTATTTATTTGTCAAATGGTATAACTGCAGGTATATGAGTCTAGTCAATTGCACCCACGCAATCCTATTTTATTTAAAAGTAAACATTAAACAATTATTATATTGTTGATTATATTCATTCAAATATTAAATAATTAATTATTTTAAACCATGAAAAATATCATCAATCTACTAATATTTTTGGTTATGTGATACTCAAGTGAGGTGTTTTTATTAAGTCATGTGCAAAATTATATAATGCTTGCAATACGTGATGAAAATATCGACTTATCGTTTCACCAGAATGTTGGAATCTTTCATGATTATTTTTATTCGTAACATTATGCCCAACTGTATATAAAAAAAAATTGCAATTTGTTCTTCAACTCTCATTGCTCTACTATCTTAAAGTAATCTTCTATCTCTTATAAAATAACATAATCTACTGAAGACATACTTATCTATACGAAAATTGTCGTAACAAGGCACTAGGTTATCTGAATCAACTATTTCTCTGACATATGAATCACCAGAAAGTAGTGAAGTTCGACATGGTTGCTTCTAATCTACTTTATTTTCTTAAAAAAATTATGTATAAATGCATATTAATAATTAATTGTAAATTAAAAGTAAATGATTTTATTTTTTAATAAGTTAAATAAATTGATACGAGGATAAAGAGTCGTCAAGAGTACATAAAAAGCTAAATTTCACCACTACAAACATCCCATGTAACACCAAGAGAACAACTCAAAAATATTAAATATAGAAAATAATCTCTAGCAAATTACATTCCTTCTAATTGAAAGTGCGTCAATTCCTCTCATTTCACAAATCCTAACAAATTTCAAAAGACAGGAACTTATCGAGAGAGAGATCTGAGAAATTTGATTATCTTATCGCCATTGTTATCCCTTCTTCAGAGCTCGAAATCGCTTACTGATTTTTCTTTTCTTCTACTTCTTCTCCCTTATCTATTTTTTTCTGTACAGAAGACAGATCTATTTTATCGAATAAACTGCGCTTAACCATAATCAGCTCTCAAGGATTGTTGGTGAATTAGAGGGTGATTTAGACATGCCCCTCATGTTTTGCTGAATATTTGAAGTATCCCCCTAAGTTTTTAAATTTATGACATGCATTCCTTGACCTTACTCTCTAAAATAAATAGCTAAAAAAGACTTAAATGCCCTCACCTTCAACACCTAGTCAAAAACCCTAATTTTTCGTTTTAAAATCAATCAATCATTTTTAGCCTCTTTAGATAATTTGTATCAATTTTTTTTTTCAATCTTAAAATCTCAATTGAAGATACAATTTTTGGGAAAATATTAAATGATAAAATTTTGATAGAAAAACCAAGGATTTTCAAAAAGGAGATAAGGTAGAAAATGATGGATGAAGATAAAGTTGAAAAGGTTGAAGTTACCAAAAAAAAAAAAATGAAAAGTTTGAAATTGATTGATTTTGGGAAGAAAAACAAATAGGATTTTTTGGAAAAATCGAAAATGATGGGATTTTGGGTAGAAAGATATAGAGTTTCATGTAAAGGATTAGTTCTAAGTTGAAACGATCAATTTAAGATAGAGTCAATTCAATATACTATAGAAGTTTGAGAGTTTGAAGATAACTGATTTAAAAAAATATGAATTTTTGGCTAGAGGTTAAAAATGACGGCATTTAAGTCTTTCCTATTAGTCTACTTAGAAGACTGAGTCATAAGTTTCAAAGCACAGAAGATCTCTCTAATTTTGAGTAAGATATAGGGGGGCCACATCTAAATCATAAATAAAGGAGTCTTGATAATGTAACGACTTTTTGTGGTGGATGGACTTGATGCGTTGAAGGGGAGCACATAACTTATTAAAAATATTAAAAAGAGAAAAAAAAAAAAAAGAATTTCTTTTTCTTGCCCATAATGGAAAAAAGAAACTTTTAGATCTAATCAACTTGTGACATTCAAAATCATGATCCGTACCACAGCTTGTTGATGCGTGTTCTGCAACGGAAGTTTGGGCTTGATTCACGAAATGCATGATACCCTTGCTTAGCATGTACGTCAAAAAATTTTCGGGCAACTCTTGCAAGAGAACTTGAACAAAGATCTCTCTACCTGTACATAAGAATTCTTTTTTTTTTTTAGTAAGTAAATTGGATTTTATTAAGAAAATAGGAGGTCGAAATGACCCACCGATAGAACAAACACAACCACAGACAAGAACACATGCCCCATGATGTGTCACTCCTCACACATTACATGAAGGAGTGATGAATATGGGGATCATAGATGAATGAACCCACATCGGGCACAGGCACAGGCACCCACCTATCAACACAAAGAAGAATGATGATGAAAAGAGAAACACTCACAATGCACCATTAATTGTACGATGTCACGTGTAGCTATCCTTCTGGTGGAACTCTCTAAACGTTTTCCATTATCAACATCTAAGATCTGCTCAGCCACATAATTGAACCATTAATTGTTTTCTTCCCAATAAATCATTAAGAGGGTATTTGGATGCGTGTTTTTCTTTTCTTCTATAAACACATTATTCTCGGACAAATTGTTGGTGGAAAATGTTTCACTTGTAAACACATTTAATGTTGAATGTTGTTTGGTTAATAGGAAAAACCCAAGATTCAGCCGGATAAAAGTAGGTTCATGTGGGATCTTTTTAACACATTGAAAGCAGGATTAGCATTTTTTTTTTTTTTTGCACGATGAGCCTTCTAGAAGAAAAAACATGAACTAAAATAGCATTATGGTGATGTATTTTGCGCAAAACGCATAAAACATGAAGTTCATCCAAACAACTTCTAAAGGGTTGGGGAATTATGATCATGTTTAGTAAGGATAATATGGATAACTCCATTTCCTTAAAATCTGCACCTCCCACGCCAACTATAAGAATTGATAAGGGTAAATCAGATGCTCTCACCAGAGCATCTGTGGTTTCCTGAAGATCCGTAAGTACTCCATCCTAGAAAAGGATAACAATTTATTAGCTCAGAAAAAAAATAGAAATAAGGGCAAACAATGAGAGACACAACAATTTCATCCTTTACCATAATTATGAGCAAGACATAGTACTTGCTCTGGTTATACGAGAGTGACTCACTAGCAATATGTGCAGCTTTGTGGATTACTTGCCCAAATAAAGTGGGCCCTGAAAGAGCAACATTATGCAGAGCACTTGAATAGGCTGACATAATTCCATTTACTCCTTCGACCTGAAGGTAAAGGGGGAACAAATTTTCAACAAAAACCTGTCCAGATTCAACCAAAACTTACCGTAGCAAAGCTCACAAATATACATTATTTATAAAACCCCGTCACTAGATGTGTTTATAATAAGAAGTATGTTGTACTAGAAGAGCGCATTTTGTGGAGTAACCACTACATTAAAGGTAGGATATCTGTATCAAATATGTAAAGGTAGGTATCATTTCCAAGTATCGAAATCATCCAAATCTTATGACGCTTCTAGTGTTGCAAAGTTTTAATTTTTTAAGTCTTGTTGACACCTAAATAAGTAAATCGTTACAAATGAAGAAAATAAGCTGAAGTATCATATACAATATATAGATTGTAATTTTAAAGTATCCACACATATTTGGTTCCACCTCTTCCCTGCACTTTTTATAGTAGCTTGTCTTGCAAGAGTGTATCAAGTTATAGTCAAAAAGTAGAAATGGTTGCATCGTGTAATTCATTATGATATCAAGACATTTGAAAACAAGAAATACAATACGAATTTAGGGAAACAATGACCAATTCAAATCTTCAATGACGAGAAAACAAGCAAACGGAACACAAAAATTCAAATAAACTTGCCTCAAACTCACTAACACTACCATTCAAATTAAACAATGAGATACAACACCACCAATTGTCCTTCCTCCAAAAACCCCATGAAGGGCAGCGCTTATCAGAATCATAAAACTATATGACCTCACCAACCTCGAATATGGCCTATATGAAAATCAACAAAAAATTACAAATTCTGAATGTTTCGTAATGCTTCTCACAAAATGCCTAACAAAAACATAAAAAAAAAAGGTTTGATAGTGTAAATTTACCTGTTGATAAGCATTCAAGCGACTGTAATACTGCTTCTTAGATTGGATTTGGGTGATTAGGGTTTGTTCGTGAAGCCCTAAAAAAGATTAGGGTTCAACGTGTGGGAGATGGAGAATGTGAGAGAGGGCGAGAGAGTTGTAGCGAGAGAGAGAGAGAGATGGAGTTGCAGCAAGAGAGAGAGTTCTAGCGAGAGAGAGAGGGTCGAGCAGGGAGGTCTCCCAAATTTTCAAAAATCTATAAGTGAGCACGTGTTTTAACGTTTTAGATTTCGTCCGTTGGATTGTGTCCGATCGAACGACTCCTTTTTGTAGGGTGAAACGTTTGATAATTAGATTGATGCCGAACAGCTCTCATATATATGGGAAATGTTCAGCACCAAACATTTTGGCAAAATATTTTTCAAAACATGGGTTAGAAATTTTGGAATGGGCAGATTTTTGGTGAGGATGATCTCTACGGTGAGGAGATCATCATCACCAAAAATCAGCACATTCCAAAAGTTTTAACCCCATCAAAAATGGTTAACAAAAAATGGACGGTCCACGATTTTTCAACTTGTAAACATGGGACTAGAAGTTTTGGAATGGGCTAATTTTTTGTGAGGATGATCTCCTCACCGTAGAGATCATCCTCACAAAAAATTAGCTCATTCCAAAACTTCTAACCCATGTAGGACAATAGTGATTGGCTAAAATGTTGGCCAAAATGTTTGGTGTTGAAGGGGACCCATATATATATGGGATGGATCATGAGACATATGTAAAAAAGGAAATGTTCAACACCAAACATTTTTCAAAACATGGGTTAGAAATTTTGGAATTGGCTGATTTTTTGTGAGGATGATCTCTACAGTGAGGAGATCATCATCACCAAAAATCAACACATTCCAAAACTTTTAACCCCATCAAAAATGGTTTACAAAAAATGGACGGTCCACGACAACTTGTAAACATGGGGCTAGAAGTTTTGGAATGGGCTGATTTTTGGTGAGAATGATCTCCTCACCGTAGAGATCGTCCTCACCAAAAATCAGCACATTCCAAAACTTCTAACCCCATAAAAAATGGTTTACAAAAAATGGACGATCCACGATTTTTCAACTTGTAAACATGGGGCTAGAAGTTTTGAAATGTGTAGAAATCATCCTCACCAAAAATCAGTCCATTCCAAAACTTCTAACCCATGTAGGACAAAAATAGTTAGCTAAAATGTTGGCCAAAATGTTTGGTGCTGAACGGGACCCATATATATATGTTTAGCACCCAACCATTTACCCAACAATTTGCCCAACATCTTTTATCCTACATGGTTTAGGAGTTTTGGAATGGGCTGATTTTTGGTGAGGATGATCTTTACGGTGAGGAGATCATCCTCACCAAAAATCAGCCCATTCTAAAACTTCTAGCCCCATGTTTACAAGTTGAAAAATCGTGGACCGTCCATTTTTTGTAAACCATATATATATATATTAACACCCTACGCTTTACCCTACGTGTTTTGTCCTACATGGGTTAGAAATTTTAGAATGGGCTGATTTTTGGTGAGGATGATCTCTATGATTAGAAGATCATGCTCACCAAAAATCAGCCCATTCTGAAATTTTTAGTCCCGTGTTTACAAGTTGAAAAATTGTAGACCGTTCATTTTTTGTAAACCATTTTTGATGGGGTTAGAAGTTTTGGAATGAGCTGATTTTTGGTGAGGATGATCTCCTCACCGTAGAGATCATCCTCACCAAAAATCAGCCCATTCCAAAACTTCTAACTCATGTTTTGAAAAATGTTTTGCCAAAAAGTTTGCCATTGAACGCTACCCTATATATATAGGGTGGGGTTCCTACGACCCCCATTACGACTCACATTGCGACACACCGTTTGTCTTATATGGGGAAAAATGTTTGAAATGGGCTGATTTTTTGTGAGAATGATCTCTGTGATGAGGGGATCATCTTTGCAAAAAATCATCCCATTCCAAAATTTCTAACCCCATCAAAATTGATTTACAAAAATTGGACGGTCTAAAATTTTTCAACTTGTAAACATAGGGCTAGAAGTTTCATAATGAGCTGATTTTTGGCAAGGATGATTTCCTCACCATAAAGATCATCCTCACAAAAAATCAGCCCATTCCAAACATTTTTGTCCATATAAGACAAAACGGTGTGTCGCAATGTGAGTCGTAATGGGGGTCTACGGAACCCGACCCATATATATATATATATATATATATATATATATATGGGAAATGTTCAGCAACAAACATTTTGGCAAAACATTTTTCAAAACATGGGTAAGAGATTTTGGAATGGGCTGATTTTTGGTGAGGATGATCTCTACGGTGAGGAGATCATCATCACCAAAAATCAGCCCATTCCAAAACTTCTAACCCCATCAAAAATGATTTACAAAAAATGGATGGTCCACGATTTTTCAACTTGTAAATTGGGGCTAGAAGTTTTGGAATGGGCTGATTTTTGGTGAGGATGATCTCCTCACCGTAGAGATCATCCTCACCAAAAATCAACCCATTCCAAAACCTCTAACCCATGTTTTGCCAAAATGTTTTTTGCTGAACGGGACCCTATATATATATATATATATATTAAACCATCAAGGGCCTCAACACTTCTCATTGTCTTCTCATGCTCTATCTACCCTATTCTCCTAATATATTGGGAAGTTTTACATGAAATGTGGATCTTCCAATACCCAAAAACTAATAGGATTTGTTCCACATCAAGAGTGGGCAAAACTCCTGTTCTTTTAACATTTATAAATAACAAGTTTCATCCATCACCCTTGATAAAGGGGCCAACCAAAATCATGTGAACTTATTCGCTAAAATCTGCTCAATTGGTGTTTTCTAGTCATTAATAGAAAGAAAAAAAATTGAACATAATGGCTAAAAATCACTAAAGACTGAATCTTAGTATATTCAATCACAGATAGATGAGCTAATATTTCATATGTTCAATAGATATAGCCAGTGACCAGTGTTTCTAATTAGGTTTTAAAACCGCTTTTCTCTCATTACTGTTTTTAATAATGTTAATGTCTGGTTAAAAAATTGTCTTTATGTTTACAGGTGAGGCAGGGAACAACAGAGATCGAGGGAAACATAAAGAGTGAAATAATAAGAGGAGACGAAAAGCCTTGGAATAATTTTCCAAGAGAGATTTTAGATTTGAATACATCACATCTCGAGGAGGTAATAGAGCATGAGAGGCCTTGAATGGACATTCCAAGGGATATTTTAGAATTTGATAATATCACGTCTTTTTTTAGGGATATTTTAGAATTGATAAAATCCCCGGATCTTTAATGCAATTGAAATATCCTCAACAAGGATCTTTTCAAAAGTGGAGAAATATGCCTCTTAAATATTTTTCTTACCTTTCTTAAGTGGTTGGACTACAATTTCTTTATCCACCACATATTTCAATACTAATATAAAGGTAATATCTAATAGGGTAACCTTTGAGCCTTCGTCTCCAAAAGAAAATGCCAAAGTCGATTTATATTTTTCCAACAAAATTGTAATAAGACTTTGTAGTTGTGTAATATTCATCACCTCCAATTTGTATAATTTATCAAAGCACACACCTTTAAATGTATTGGTTTGCTCTTTTGTTAAATCCTCAAAAAATTTGATAATACCAATACTTGAGCGGAAGCAACAAGATAATAAAATAAAATAAAATATTTATATTGACAAAAAAAGCAACACAATACATACCATATTTTGAGTTTAATAAATCTTTGACTTCAATATCACGAGATAATTGTATCATTATAGACAATAATCAAGGATTTTTAATATAAAAAATATATTTAGTTCAATAAATTATCGTTGAATTCGAAATAAATTACAGTTGAATTCAATAAATTGCCATCGAGTTCATAATTCATTTTACTCCAAATTCGATGGTAATTAAATTACAATGAGTTCATAATATATATTACCATTGAACTCGGTTGTAATTTAATTACTGTCAAGTTCATATTAGTAATACTACTGAACTCAACAATAATAAAAAATGAACTTGACCCTATAAAAAACGAGCATTCATTTTCTTTTACAAAAAAATGATGGAAAATATAAAAATAACAAAATCAAACTCTATTTTCATTTTCAAACCAAAATGAACCGTACAAATTAGATTTTATGTTAAAAGTGATTACAAAACTCAACAAAAACCTAAATCAAATGTAACTTTTCAAACCGACCGATAAAACTTTCCAAAAGAACATATTTGAGCTCTTTCGACCTTATCCGATGTAAATGATGGCTTTTACATATCAATTAGATGCCGAAAATTGAGTCTTTTGATAAAAATAATGATAAGTTTGGAGGTTAGGTTAGGTAGTTTTGTAGATACCCCAATTTGCATGAAGCCATTAGAAAAATCAAAATCTTCTCAAGTTGATTCCAATTAAGAAACTTTAAGCTCTTTAACGGGCCCACATTGCCACTTAGTATCATTTTCATGCATACATGTATCATCTCACATTGTTTTGTATGCCCAAAGTTTATCCCTAATCCAATACAATTTCATACTCGCTTCCCTAACCCATGTCTCCGAGTCCATGGATCGATCCAATTTCATACCCGCTTCATTATCCAAATCCACTCTTCATTAACCAATTCATTACCCATATCCTAACCCAATATTAAGTCCACATTCAAATCTACTCAAAATACTCAAACCTATACTACCCTAAATCCATAATCTAAGCCCAAAATCAAAATCTAAAGTTAAGTTCATTATAAGCCTAATACTAAGCTCATTCTAAGTCCATGATCTTACACCTCCTCCCAAAAGATGACCCATGTTGATCTCTCATAGGCCCCCAATGCCCAATGCTCTAACTTGATTGGCAAGTCAACTCCCTTTGTAAAAACTCAAAAATACCCTTCTTAAAAAGTATAGTTCAACAAAAAAAGCACTTTGGTCTTTGATAAAAATCTCTAAAGTTGGAAAAACTTCCAATCTTACTCTTAAAATATAAGAATTTTTCAAGTACATACATGAAGCTCTTCCATTAGTCTATTTCAAAAATATACATCTACCATTGCTTTATAAGTTATTTACAAATGAATCAAGGTCTACTTTTTACCTACCATTTCACCTTTACACATGTCACTTCCCTACTCACCCTCCCAAAAGTAATTTTGTTTTTTCACCTCTATTTACCAAAAAATCAAATACAAAAAATACTTTTATGATTTTTTTCACAAATTCCACATTTACCCTCATAAAAATGAAAAATCTAAAAAGCAATAACCTAAACCTTGTGTCCATTATCTTTATTTTTAGGGTTAAACCACTTTATCCTCAAAAGTTATCCAAAAACTCTAAAAATAATCATATTTCCTATAAACAATTCATGCTCTCAAATCCCATCTCTCAACTTAAAACTATACCAAAATCTCTACTCCATCTCTTTAATTATCTCTTAAACTAACCTTTAACTTAAGAACTCTTTCTTATCTTTCAACCTTCAGCCAACAACTCCCATCTTCTCTAGTCATCTACCCTCAACTAAAACACTCAACCCTCAAGTTCATCTCTCAAGACTCAAGTTCATTAAAAAATATCTAGAGACAAGGTGTGTTAGATTAGGTTTTCATTTTCAAGTACTTGCATCTTCTATTTCTAACCCTCTATTTATTTTATATTTTTAGAAAACTTATAAGATGTAATGTACAATTTCTCCCACTTTCGGTAGGTTGGACTTAAGTTCGACTGAAAGGGTAGGGGTTGAAGCTTTCTATTTCCTATTACATATCTCATGCATCATATTGTACATCATGTACCTATCACATATGCTTGGTCATGATGAAGAAATATGTCACTTTCTTGTTGGGATTGAAGCACTAAGTTTTTAGCCTTACATACATGCATTAAAATTATGGCATTAAGGGAACTCCATTATGGAATCTCTCTAAAAAGTCCCAAACCAACATTCTTACTAATAAAAAATATAATGTAGACTATATGGGCTATCCTTCTCCATAAGATGTTCTTAATGTCACATTGACATCAAAACTCTTTTTTTAAGGGAACATTTTCACTTATTGCACACACTACCTCTAACATGCATTTTCATGCATTTTTTATTTTCTTAAGTTTTTCAAAAGAATGACCAAGTTTCAAGGTAACCACGGTAGAGGGGATGGGGTGCCTAATACCTTCCCCATCCTCTAACCAGACATCCCTACTTAGATCTTAGATAGACTATGCATTTTTCATGTATGAGAGTCACTACAATGACAAAATCAATTTTAAAATCATTTCGGGTCTCCATTCACACCTATTTCCAAAAAAGAATAGTGGTGACTCCAAACAATGTATGATTGAGGTCTATGATGAACATCTCATGTTTACAAGTTTGATCAAATTTTTTGGTAAAAATAGTTTTCAATGATCGTTTAAAAACTAGAAGTTACTAAATGTCTTGTTAACCCAATGTAAAAAAACCCAGGGATCATTTAGAAAGAAATCCCTTTCTGAGGGTCTTTTAAGTAATTTTTCCATATCTTATTAATTCAGTAAGGCTAGTAGGACTCGGATTCAACTTAATTTCGATAGAACCCTGCATCGAAACAAGCCAATAATAAAAGAGTAGGGTGTAAAATAAATACAAAAATCCACGTGTAATTGAAAATTGAACTTCGGTCTATGGTTAACAACTCAATCTTTCACTTAAGGAATAATGAAAGCTAATTCTTATTTTCTCATTCAAAACAGATGGGAAAAAAAGGGAAGGAGAAGAAGAAAGATGTCGAAATTGTTGTTGTTTCGTCCTGCTCGTATAAAGAAAACAAATAGGGTAAAAAAAAGGAAAGATTATTTTATGCGAATTTGGTGCAAAATTTGTTGGTTTTATCTTAGATAGATCGATGGGTTGAGTAGATAAATGATGAACTGATGTAAAAGGTTCATGATAAATCGATGAATTGAGGATTTACAAGCAGATATGATGCAAAAGGTGAGACCTTTTTATGATAAATTGATAGACTAAGGAGTTTACTAGCAGATCTGATCCAAAAGGTGAGACATTTTCTTGATATACGTTGACAAGCTCAACATATTTTGACAAAATGACATCATTGCTAATTAAAAGCAAAAAAATATCAAAAACATACAATAGACTCAACTTTGAAAAATCATCAACAGAAATTGCTAGATCTTAATGCAATTGAAAAATTCTTAGTAAGGATTGTAGACACATGGGCTTCGAAATCTTTTGAGAGGTTTTGAACTCATCTACACGGGTTTAGGAGTCGCCATCATTCAATTAAAGTATGAATGGACACTATAAAAATTATTTTGTGAAATTTTATTTTTTTACTTGTAGTGACTCACATATCTAAGTGATAAAAGGATAATGGTTAACCTAGATTCCTAAGGTAAGGAAGTTTGGTTGAGGGATAAGAAATGTATTAGGCACCTTGTCCCACCTATCTATAGATGGCTACCGATATATGACCCTCGGTAAAGATTATAAATTTTTTTTAGGTTTTGATAATTTTTCTATTGAAAAGAAAAAGAACTATAATCTAGTTTTGGAAAATGAACAAAATAAGACAATGAGCAAGTTAAAATAGAAATGTTGTTTGTTGGATTTTTTTTAAGAGCCTAAGATTTTGATGATAATCCATGTGAATTTCACCTTCTTGAATCAAAAGGATTCTTTTAGAGGTTATGTGCTCACTTGGGAGCATTTTTTTGTTAGTTTAGCTTTTAGGAGGTGTTTAATAATTGGACACCACTATAGAAAGACTAGTGACCTTATGCATGCAATGTGTCCATTTTGAACTGTTTTGTTGGTTCTAAAGGTTGAATATAGGTCAATAGGGACCTACACTCTTGCTTGTGATCATTTTATAAGTAAGTATGTTCATATAGTGTATGCATGTAATGGACTTGGAAATATAAGATTACCTTCAAGGAGGGATTATTGTCTAACTCTTAAGCCATTAAAAAAGAAAACAAAAACATTTATTCTAGGAATTTAACTTGCAATGGAAATAAAAGGAAATAAAGAGCATCTATATTAATAATCTAAAACTTGTAAGGGAAATAAAGAACAAAAGAGAACAATTATTCTAATGCTCTCATGGAGTTTATTGAGGGTGTAGACACCCCAATTTGCACGAACCCATTAGAAAAATTCACGTTTTTTCAAATTGATTTCAATTTAGGACTTAAGCCTCTTAAAGAGCCCGCATTGCCACTTGGTAACATTAGTCATGCATACATGCATACATTCATCATCTCATATTATTTTTGCATACCCATACCTTGTCCCTAATCCAAGTCAATTCTACTTATTTCCATGATCCGATCCAAACCTATATCCATTCTCCAACCTAACCCAAGTCCATATTTTAAGCCCAAACCCAAGTCCATATCTTAAACTTAAAACCAAGTCTATTCTAAGCCCAACACCAAGCCCATTCTAAGTCCATTCTCTCACACCTCCCAAAAGATGACACATGTTGATATCTCATAAGTCCTCAATACCCAATGCATTATCTAATTGGAGAGTCAACTCTTCCATGTGAAAATCCAAGAATACATTTTCCAAAAAGGTTAGTCAAATCAAAAAGATACTTTGATCTTTGGTAATAATCCATAAAGTTGAGAGAACTTTCCAATCATACCCTCAAAATGTGAGAATCTTCAAGTACATACATGGAGTTCTCCCATTAGTCCATTTCAAAATTATACTTCCACTATTGTTTTATAAGTTATTTACAAATGAATCAAGGTCTACTTTTTACCTACCACTTCACATTTACACATGTCATTCTCCTACTCACCCTCCCAAAAGTACTTTTGTTCTCCCATTGGTCCATTTCAAAATTATACTTCCACCCTTGTTTTATGAGTTATTTATAAATGAACTAAGGTCTACTTTTCACCTACCACTCCACCTTTACACATGTCACTCTCTTATTCATCCTCCTAAAAGTACTTTTGTTCTCTCACCTCTATTTACCAAAAAATCAAAGATCAAAGAATGCTTTTAGGATTTCTTCACAAATGTCATATTTGCCCTCAAATAAATAAAAAATCTAAAAAGAAATAACCTAAACCTTATGTCTATTCTCATTATTTTTAGGGTTGGACCATTTTATCCCCAAAAGTTCTTCAAAAACTCTATAAATACCCTCATTTTCTATGAACAATTCATGCTCTCAAGCCCCCATCTTTCAACGTGAAACTCTACCAAATTGCTACTCATCTCTCATCTCTCAACCTTCAACTCTCTCAACCCTCAACTACATCCTTCAACTCTCAAGTTTATTTTTCAAGCTCAAGTTCATTCAAGACCTCCAAGGGGACAAAGTGGTTTTAATAGTTGTTATTTATTTTTTAACTTGCATTTTTTTCTTCTGTCCCTCTCTTTTTCTTTTTAGAAACCTTTAGGATGTGATGAAAAACCCTCATTCATTTCAAGTAGATTGAACCTCAACCTTGGGCATAAAATGCTTGAGGCGGTTTGGTCGAAAGGATGGAGGTTGAAGTCCTTTTTAACCTATTCTCATATCATACATCATAATGTACACTATGCACACACATCACACATGTTTGGCTATGATGAAGAAATGTGTAACTCTTTTGATGGGGTTAAAACACTAAGTTTCTAGCTAAGCATGCATGCATTAAGGTTATAGATCTAAGAGAACTTCATTCATGAAACTTCTCTAAAATCCTAAACCAACATATCAACTCATGCAAAGGTGTGTTGACTCCATAAAATATCTTCTCCCATAAGATATTTCTTATGTCAACACCAACATCAAATCCTCCTTCAAAGAGGTACATACACACCATGTGCACCCACCCATTTCATGCATCCCATGCATTTTATTTGTTATGCTAATCTTCTTCAAAAATGGCAAAATCTAAAGTAACCACCTTAGGTGGAGAGAATGGGGTGCTTAACACCTTCTCCATTCTCTAACCGAATCCCCTTACCTAGATCTTAGGTAGACCATACATTTTTCATGATTGAGAGTCACTACAATGCCATGAAAAAATTATTTTCAAAAGAATCGATTCGGGTGCCCATTCATACCCATTTCCAAAAAAGAATAGTGGCGACTCGAAACAACGTAGCATTGAGGTTCAAAGATGAACATTCTCATGTCTACAGAGGGCTTATAGGGGGAGATTACCTCTAAGAGGTTTTACTCTCTGCCTTTAAGTCTTACTAAAGCAAGATTAAGATCTATATTATTACAAGCAAAAAAACATAAGTGTAAATAAGGGAATGTATAAAAGATAGGATTTATAAGGAAAATTACATAAAAAAACATAAAATTATACTACCCCACATTAGTCTCTTCTTCTTTTTCTTTTTGTTTAGATCTTCTTAGATGTTTGAGACTAGGTTTGGATAAGCTAGAAGGCTTTAGGAAGCAATTTGGACATCATTTTTTCTTCTCTAAAACTCCTCCCCCCCTCTTTGCCTTGAATAGGGATCCTATTTATAGGAGTTTTGAGGAACCCTTGGGGATAAACTTGTCCCAAATAATGGAGTTCTCAATAGTTGTAATAAAACCTCTATAAAAAACTCAAATGACTTATACTCTCCTTGGACTTAAAGGTCTTTCACTCACCTAAGATCTCACCACTCATGATAATCAAGAGAGTATGATTATAAAAGGTCATAATTTTTAGAAAATTCTTTGAAGAGGGTAAAAGAGTCATAGGTCTTTAGCTTTGGGTCAAATCCTAGAGAAATTGACTAGATGACATGTAAATATGAATGAGGATTTTATGTTAAAAGCGATTACAAAAACCTAAATCAAACATTACTCTTCAAACCAATTGATAAAACTCTCCAAAAAACATATTCGACCTTATCCGATATAAATGGTGGCTTTTACGTATCGATTAGATGTAGGAAATTAAGTTCTTTGATGAAAATAGTGATGAGTTTGGAGGTTAGGTTAGGTAGTTCGACCAATTTTTTTGGTAAAAATAGTCTTCAAGGATTGTTTAGAAATAAAAAGTCTACTGAATGTCTTGTTGACCTAATGTCGAAAACTTAGGGATTATTTAGAAAGAAGTCCCTTTCTGAGGGTCTTTTAAGTAATTTTCCCATATCTTACTATTTTAATAAGGTTAGTCAGACCATGGTTTTAAAACTCGATTTCACGTCTCGTCCCGTTCAGCCATGATACCGAGTTAACTCGGATGATACGTCTCGTTCGACATTGTGATAATGGTTTTTAACCATTTAAAAAATCAGAATAATTCTGAAATGATTCATATTAAAAAATGAAGTAAAAAAAACATTAAAAAATCATAATATACCTATCAAAATAAATAAATTAAATACTTACATTGTTACGTGTGTTTCATTTTCATTACATAGGTGCACCAAATTTGTTTTTCAAACATAACATTTAAAAAACGCCAAACTTACTATCAAAAATATCAAATCACTATCATCAAATAATTTATGCTAGAGCATCAATTAATTTGAAACTTATTTGATTAGGAGGAAAATGAATCAAATCCACTTTGATTTCGTCTTGAATTAGATAAGAAGATAAAGTTTTCTTCAAAAATCTTGTCTTTTTTTATTCAATTGATTGAGAAAAAGAAGAAAAATCGATTCGGGTGAAAGAATATAGGAGTGAAAGGGTTATATCATTAGTCTCGTTTAACTCGAACGAGATTTTGAAAATCTTGTTCGATACATCTCATTTGTCTAAAGATTTTTACAATACTATTATGTATTGTTTGTCTCAGATGAGATTTTGTAAAATCTTGTCTGAGACGTCTCGTTTATCTTGCGATACGTAGGCGTATCAAATAAGTCTGTGAGTCTGGATAGGTTTTGATTTGGGACGAGTTTTAAAATCATGAGTCGGACTCGGACTCGGACTCGACTTAATTTCGATAGAAGTTAGAGCCCGGCTTCGTAACAAGTCAATGATAATTGATAAAAGAGTAGGGTGTAACATAAATACAAAAATCAACGCATAATTGAAAGTCAGACCGGGGTTTGTGGTTAACAACTCGACCTTTCGCTTAAAGGGATAAGGAGAGTTAGTCCCTGTTTTTCCTTCAACACAGTGGAAGAAGAAGAAGAAGAAGAAATATGTCGAAATTGTGGTTGTTTCGGCCTGCTCGCACGGAGAAAACAAACGCAGAATTTGTTGGTTTTGTCTAGATATATCGGTGGGTTGAGTAGATAAACGATGAACTGATGCAAAAGGTTCATGATAAATCGATGAATTGAGGATTTACAAGCAGATCTGATGCAAAAGGTGAGACCTTTTCATGATAAATCGATGGACTGAGGAGTTTACTAGCAGATCTGATCCAAAAGGTGGGGCATTTTCTTGATAAATCGATGGAGTGAGGAGTTTACAAGCAGATCTGATGCAAAATGTGATATCTTTTCATGATAAATCGATGGATTGAGGATTTTCAACCAGATCTAATGTAAAAGGTGTGTTTTTTTCTTGATAAATCGATGGATTGAGGATTTTCAACCAGATCTAATGTAAAAGGTGAGATTTTGCTATGGTAGTTTGGCGGATTGATAAAATTTACGCAGATTTGATGCAAAAGGTGAGATCTTTTGATAAAATGATGGGTTGAGGAGTTTACAAGCAGATCTGATCCAAAAGGTGATATTTTTCTTTATAAATCGATGGATTGAGGAGTTTACTAGCAGATATGATCCAAAAGGTGAGATCTTTTCTTGATAAATCGATGGATTGAGGATTTACAAGCAGATCTGATGCAAAAGGTGAGATCTTTTCATGATAAATCGATGGATTGAGGAGTTTACAAGCATATCTGATCCAAAAGGTGAGATATTTTCTTGATAAATCGATGGATTGAGGAGTTACAAACAAATCTGATGTGAAAGGTGAGATTTTTCTATGGTAGTTTGGCGGATTGATAAAAATTTCGCAGATTTGATGCAAAAGGCGAGATCTTTTCATGATAAATCGATGGGTTGAGGAGTTTATAAGCAGATCTGATGCAAAAGGTGAGATTTTTTCATGATAAATCGATGGATTGAGGAGTTTACAGGCAGATTTGATTCAAAAGGTGAGATTTTTCCCTGATAAATTGGTGGGTTGATGAGTTACAAGCAGACCTGATGCAAAAGGTGAGATCGTTTCTTGAAAAATTGGTGGATTGAGGAGTTACAGTTCGATCCAATACGAAAGATGATATTTTTCCTTGATTGAACACGATGGAGTGAAGACTGAAGCGAGACACATCCATCCGGAAAAAAAAGGCAAGATTTTATAATTTATTATTTTTCTTGTTCTGTGTCTTGGATTATTGATTTTACCGAGCCAAGATAATACTCCTAATTGTAATTTTTTTACTTAATCGAAACAGGAACCAACTTCAGCATTATTGATCGCAATAAGAAGACCAGCTTTTTCATGAGATTTGTCGTCTAATACAAAAGGTGGAATTTCTTTTAATATTTTTTTTTGTATCGGTTTCTATTCTTGGCATAAATATTTACTAAGAGTGGGTTTTGTGGGCTTGGGCTTGGCTCAAGCATTCAAAAAACTAACGGACCGATTCAAATTTGGGTGGCGAAAGGAGGCCCAAGAAGATCTAAAGCTGGGCAGTGCCCATTAATGGCCCGTTTGGTCTCTTTGGTATTTCTTCGCCAACAATGTCAGTTTTGTAGTAGCTTTGATATCCTTTGAGATCTGAGAGGCATGTCTAAATCACCATCTAATTCACCAACAGTCTTTGAGTCAAAGAGCTGACTGTGGTCAAGGACAGTTTATTAGATAAAATAGATCTTTATTCTTTACAGAAAAAAAAAAACAGATAAGAGAGAAGAAGTAGAAGAAGAAGAAAAACCAGTAAGGGATCTCAAACTCTGAAGAAGGGATAATAATGGCGATAAGGTAATCAAAATTCTCAGATCTCTCTAGATAAGTTCATGTCTTTTGGAATTTGTTAAGATTTGTAAAAGGAGAGGATGACAAATTAAGTAATTTATTTTATGGATAAAGTAATTAATTATTTATTTTCATGGATGGATTGACCTATTAGATGAAATTTCATTTTCATTATTTATTTATTTATTAAAATTTGTAGCGTTTTTATTCTAATGTACTATTTTGTCGGAAAAACAAAGCAATTGAGGCACTTAAGATAAATAATCCGAGTTGTATTTGCAAGGATTGCAAGAAGAGCTTCGTCAAGTTCACAGACATGATGGAACACTGCAGGCTAACCTACAGAAAGGGACAAATGTACAAGGACAAAAAGGAAAAGAAGGCTGCAGGCAAAAAGAAGGCAGCTGGGAAGAAGGCTGCAGGGTAAATTTCTATAACTCTTTCAATTTAGATGATTGTTAACAAAAAGACTAGTCTTGCTCTATCAAAAAGATTGCTAGAAGAGTCGATCACTAAACCCTTACATGATTATAACATAGGTGGCTTAATAACCTTTGCATAGAGCCACACTTGAAAGAAATGATACAACTGAACTAATTTAATTGAAATTCTTGTGTGTACTCATTGCTTTTGTCGTGGAAAGGGGTTCGTCTTGGCTTTGTCTGGTAAGTTGCAATGGCGTCAGGACACATTCTTTCAAACTGTCATCGAAAAAATCTGTCCTGAAGCCATCGCAACTTACCAGACAAAGCCAAGACGAGCCTCTTTCCACGGTTAAAACAAGGAGTACGCACAAGAATTTCAATTAAATTAGCTCAGATGTATCCTTTATTTTAAGTGCGGCTCTATGCAAAGGTTATTAAGCTACCTATCTTATGGTTATGTAAGGGTTTAGTGATCGACTCTTCTAGCAATCTTTTTTATAGAGTAAGGTAGGTCTTTTTATTAACAATCATCTAAATTGAAAGAGTTATAGAAATTTACCCTGCGGCCTTCTTCCCAGCTGCCTTCTTTTTGCCTGCAGCCTTCTTTTCTTTTTTGTCGTTGTACCTTAGTTCCTTCTTGCAGGCTAGCCTGCAATGCTCCATCATTTCGGTAAACTTGTCGAAGCCCTTGTTGCAGAACTTGCAAATACAACTCAGATTATTTATCTTAATTGCCTCCATTGTTTTGTTTTTCATACAAAACAGTACATTAAAATAAAAAACTACAAATTTTTAATAAAAAAATAAATAATTAACATGAAATTTCATCTAATAGGTCAATCCATCCATGAAAATAAATAAATAATTAATTTATCTATAAAACAAATTACTTAATATGTCATCCTCTCCTTTCACAAATCCTAACAAATTCCAAAAGACATGAACTTATCGAGAGAGATCTGAGAATTTTGATTACCTTATCATCATTATTATCCCTTTTTCAGAGCTCGAGATCCCTTATTGGTTTTTCTTCTTCTTTTACTTCTCTCTTATCTGTTTTTTTTTTTTTTTCTGTAAAGAATATAGATTTATTTTATCTAATAAATTGCCCTTGACCACAGTCAGCTCTCAAAGACTGTTGGTGAATTAGAGGGTGATTTAGACATGCCCCTCAGATCTCTCAAAGGATATCAAAGCTACTGCAAAACTGACATTGTTGGCGAAGAAATACCAAACGGGACATTAATGGGTGCTGCCCAACTTTAGATCTTGGGCCTCCTTTCGCCACCCAAATTTGAATCGGTCTGTTAGTTTTTCGAATGCTTGAGCCAAACCCACTCTTAGTAAATATTTATGCCAAGATTCTCCCAGCCCATGACTTATCAGGTAATGTCGTTTGGGCCTCGATCCTTACCTTGACATGAATGTGCCTTGAGAGAAATCGCTTAACTAAACTCTCACGTGACTTAAACACCTGCCATTCGTCCCTCCCAAATGAGCTTCTTTGATCCTTAGCCCTACAGATCTTTTAAGATCAAGATTTGGGTTACAAAGTCTTCACACAAAAGTGTTTTGTCATGTTGCTGCAATTATTACCCTTGAAAGTAGTGATTGCCCCCTTTCATCTTCTAGCCCTTCCATCTATCCCGTTAGTTACCACATGGATACTATTTCCACCACCACTCCTACTTACTTTATTTTGAAATTCAAAGTGTAAACCACGCTTAAACCTATCTTTAACCACGCGATTATGTTTTAAACGTAAACAAGGACATGTTCACTCCAGGTTCGATCTGCTAAAACCTGGTAATCTTCTTCTCCGTTCCTCTTCCGTTTCAATTAACTTTGCAACACAGCTTGTTAGTCTTCTATGTGTAACTGATTGAATCAAAAGGTTTACCAAGTTATCTGCAACCTTTCCTTCTGATATACTTGACAGTCGAATCCACACACCATGTAATGGAAGTCTCCATTACATTGCTCTTGTTTACCAAGTTATCCCTTGTTCAAATGATTGTGTAAGATACATTGCTCTTGTTTTGGACATCAGAACCAATTTCCCTGGAGAACCTTCTAGATTTCTCAAAGATGCCTCCTTTTAGCAAATCTTCTCCGAAAAAGCCTCACACACAACCCCCTTTCTCCAACTACCAAATCCTCTCCACTCACCTTAATATGTTCCAAACGATTTTCCTGTATGTTGAGGTGGAGATTTGGGGCTAGGTCGCTTTCTATCACTTTTACAACACCACAAACAGATTCTTAAGTCAAGTAACCCCCCCCCCCCCCCCAATCACTGTAAATAGATTCTCTTTGGTTTCCGCTGGATCGATCGATCGATCTTTGGCTATATTAACATTCATTACCTTAAACTCGGATCACTTTTTTGTTGCCCTCGCCTGTTTCAACATCAATGCAAAGTTCTTCCAGTTTAGGAGTTCTCCTCCTGCCAGGAAAAAATTGTCAATGATCCTCTACCATTTCGCATGTAGGCTAATCATAGATAAAACCCCTTCCGATTAGACACCCTTTGAGCTACATTCACCCGTCTCGGAAACCACTTTCTTCCAAAGGGACTTTTTCAGGGGTCTCTCCAAAGCTTCGTTCAAGTAATCCTCCAGCCAAGCTACTTTGTCCCCAAAATATAGCATCGACTTGCCCCATTTTCTTGTTTCCACCACCACTAACTCATTGAATCTCCTCCCTCTCAGCCAGCTGAACTAGAATGTCTTCAAGTCTATACTTATCTCATGCGCCCAAACTCCTTCCATCGTAGCAAAACCAAACAAACAAGATTTATTAGTATTTCATTTCAAAATTATATCTAATTGTGGGAGATTTTGGAACCAGGTTTGGGGTATAAGAGCTTCAAGCCAATACACATTTTTCTTTTTCGAAGGTCGTAAAAATACAAATCGTGAGTTTTCTTTAATTGTGTCATTTTTGGCGTTTTTTATTTTCAAGAGAAGAAACGGGTTCAACAAACCATCGATTTGGTTCATTTGTAACTGTCGGGAGTTAAAGAAATGCAATTGTTGCAAAAAGATGCAATGAAATGGCATGTGGTGTGGCAGTTTTACTAAAAGACAAGAAATCTGATGAAGATTGAAGAGACAACTTTTTTTATATAGGTAGAACCGAGGGCCAAACCGAATTAACAAGGAAATGGGTGTCCGCCACGACACCAAAACCTCAGCTAGAGGTGACTCGAAAATGCATATTTGGAACCAAAGGTATAAGAGGGAAAGGTGGTGCTTGATTGGGCATTTTTTGAACCAGAAACTACCCTTTAACTAAGTAAAACTAGTTGTAGAAAGAATGTGGAAGAAGTGTTTTCCAACAATAATAGTCTTTTTTCTTTAAGCTTAGTGAAGATGAGGACAAGGCTAATACCTTAGAGAAGGGACCTTGTTATGTTGGGGGAAGCTACTCATTTTGAGACCTTGGACAATGTTTATTATGCTTGAAAAGAGAGAAGCTACAGTTGTTCCCATTTGGGTTAAGTTCCAAAACCTTCCCAAACAGTTTTGTACTGCTAAGGGTTTTAGCTAGATTGCTAGTGGTGCTAGCAAGCCTTTATTCATGACGTGCATTCCTTGACCTTACTCTTCTAAATAGATAATTAAAAAAGATTTAAATGCCCTCACCTTCAACCCCTAGTCAAAAATTCTAATTTTTCTTTTCAAAATCAATCAATCATTTTTAACCCCTTTAGGTAATTTGTATCAAATTTTTTTTTTTCAATCTTCAATCTTCAATTCTCAATTGAAGATATAATTTTTGAGAAAATATTAAATGATAAAATTTTGATAGAAAAACCAAGGGTTTTCAAAAAGGAGACAAGTTAGAAAATGATGGATGAAGATAGAGTTGAAAAGGTTAAAAGTTATCAAAATAAATTAAGGTGAAAATTTTGAAATTGATTGATTTTGGGAAGAAAAACCAATAGGATTTTTTGGAAAAATCGGAAATGGTGGGATTTTGGGTAGAAAGATCTAGAGTTTCATGTAAAGGATTAGTTCTAAGTTGAAACGATCAATTTAAGATAGAGTCAATTCAATATATACCATAGAAGTTTGAGAGTTTGAAGATGATTGATTTTAAGGGGAAAAAATATGAATTTTTGGCTTGAGGTTGAAGATGACGGCATTTAAGTCTTTCTCACTAGTCTACTTAGAAGATTGAGTCATAAGTTTCAAAACACATGACATCTCTCTAATTTTGAGTAAAATATGGGGGGGCCACATCTAAATTATAAATAGAGGAGTCTTGATAATTTAACGACTTTTTGGTGGATGGACTTGATGCGCTGAAGGCATGGTTTTTAAACTCGTCTGAGATCGAGACGTATTGCCCGAATTAACTCAGTATCAGAGCTGAACGAGACCAACTCACAAAGTCATTTTTTGATCAAGATTTATGAGTCACAGTGCAATTTATTGATTTTTCTCACGAGACGTCTCAAACGTATTGGAAAACTCGTCCGAGACGACTCGGTATCAGAGTTGAAAGACGAGATGAAATATCGAGTTTAAAAACCATGGCTGAAGTGGAGTACATAACTTATTAAAAAGAGAAAAAAAAAAAAAGAGTTTGCCCCTTTTAAAATTATGAAAATTCATAGTCAGAACCTAGTTTGGCCCTTTTAAGGGCCAATTTTCTCTGTCCTCTAATTATTAAAAAAAGTATTTAAAAAATTAAAAATCATTTATTTTCATTATTAATTTCAAATATTAAATATTAAATTTGAATATTAAAAAAGAAAAAAGAAAAGAAGAGAGATTTTGGTTAGAGGTTGAAAAAATAAATATCACTTTAAGAGAATTTGTCATCAATTTGAAAAGTACTCTTTCTTGCCCATAATGAAAAAAAAAAAAAAAAAAACTTTTAGATATAGGGGAAATTATTAAAAAAAATCAAAATAAATAAATATTTATTAAAAAACTTAAAATTATGAAAATTCATAGTCAGAACCTAGTTTGGCCCTTTTAAGGGCCAATTTTCTCTGTCCTCTAATTATTAAAAAAAGTATTTAAAAAATTAAAAATCATTTATTTTCATATTAATTTCAAATATTAAATATTAAATTCGAATATTAAAAAAGAAAAAAGAAAAGAAGAGAGATTTTGGTTAGAGGTTGAAAAAATAAATAGCACTTTGAGAGAATTTGTCATCAATTTGAAAAGTACTCTTTCTTGCCCATAATGAAAAAAAAAAAAAGAAACTTTTAGATATAGGGAAAATTATTAAAAAAAATCAAAATAAATAAATATTTATTAAAAAAACTTAAAATTATGAAAATTCATGGTTAGAACCTAGTTTGGCCCTTTAAGGGCCGGGCCGAGTTTTCTCTCTCCTCTAATTATTAAAAAAAGTTTTTAACAAATTAAAAATCATTTAAAATGTATTAAAAAATAATGAAAATTTGGAGAGAAAATTTCGGCTGAAATTTTCTCTCTTATTTTCATTATTAATTTCAAATATTAAATATTAAATTTGAATATAAAAAAGAAAAAAGAAAAGAAGAGAGATTTTGGTTAGAGGTTGAAAAAATAAATAGCTCTTTAAGAGAATTTGTCATCAATTTTAAAAGAAAGGAGAGGGTATCTCAAATATTTAACAAAATGGGAGGGTATCTCTAAGCTATCTCCTGCTTTTAATAACTCCAACCAAATGCAAGATGAGTCAAAATCCAAAACAGTGTCCCGTTCCTATATCAACAAACAATGTTTATGTGGCACTTTTTAGTTGGAAACTAATCACATTAGACTGCGTGTCATCATGGGCGAAACTACATGGAGCTCAACGAGGGCTATAGCCCCACTAAATTTTTTGTGAAAAATTAAAATAGGTTCTTAGCCCCTTACATTTTGATTGATATTTAAAAATACCCTTATTTTCTTTTGTCAGTCAGCCCCACTGAAATTTTTTGGAAAAAATAAAAATTAGTGTTTAACCCTTAAATTTTAATTAATATTTAAAAATACCCATTCTTTTTCAAACTGACGACATGCTGGCTCATTGAATTTTTAAAAAAGAAAAACACATTAGTTAGTAAGCTTTTTAAACGTTATTAAGGGTTGTTGAGCTCAAATGGATTGCCAAATTGGCACTCCAACACCACGGTCTTATAATTCATGGAAAAACTTAGATAAAAAATGCAAATTCAAAAAAATATTTTGTTTTGATGTTTTGAAAATGGTCGATTACCAAACTCCCAAACTTAAAATTAAATTTCAATAGTGAAAAATAAATTTTTTGCAAAATATTTTTGTTCAAAATTTATAAAAAAATTTCCTCTACATCATTGTGGCTTGATCATGTTTTTGTATGTTGTGAGCTCAACGACCATTTGTAAGATTTGAAATCTACTAAGTTTAATAAAGCTAGTCTTACTCTTCAAAAATAAAATAAAATAAAAAGAAGCATATTTACCAATGTGTAGATTGCATTTTTTTTAAACAAAAAAATATTAAATATTAAATTTGAATATTTAAAAAAAAAAAAAAGAGGAGAGAGAAAAGTTAGACCTTTTAAGGGTCGAACTAGGTTCCCACTACGAATTTCAATAAATTTAGATTTTTTAAAATAAATATTTACTTATTTTGGTTTTTTTTTAATAATTTCCCCTTAGATATAATCAACTTGTGACATTCAAAATCATGATCCGATGACATGGGATTGTAGAGGATAAAATTATATGAGCTTAAAAAAAAAAATACAGTTATTTTTTACAATTAAATTTTATTTTTAAATGTGGATGCTCGGTAGTCGTTCGTTTTAAACACCATAGATCAAGTACGAAAAACAATTGTTTTTTATTTTTTGAATATGAATATTTTCAAGAAATCTAAATGTCTGTGTTGATGGATTGTTAATGTGATGATTAATGTGGGCCCAACGATCCTTTTTAAGATTTAAAATCTAAAAAATAAACATGTTGGCAAAGAATGGGCAAGAAAGAAAAATTTTCATATTTTTTTAATTAGCTACTTGCTTCCACATCAGCGTGCGTTAAGTCTGTCGACCAAAAGTCCGTTGTATTATCAGCTCTCTAAATAAAATGACCAAGTACATTTAGTGGGTGTTTGATATCGATTATTGAAGTGCATTTTTTAGCTTTTGCGACAATAATCCATTTTTTTCAGTGATTATTGTTTGTTAAAAAAAGATTTGTCACATATTTGCGTTTTTTAACGCAAATATTAAAAGTGGATAATAGTTGCTTTTTCAAATTGCATTTGCGGGAGAACTTTATATCGAAAAACGGCTCATGGGAAATTATCGAAATATCCCTTATACTTCGATTAATTTACAAGTCATATCCTCATCGAATTTTTACCCCTTTCTTTTCGATAGAGCCTCACACACCCTAACCCTCATAGCAGCCATTACCGTTTTGTTGGTAGCTCTGATCGACGACAAACTCAGACAACCCTTCAACAACAACTATTACCATTGATGATTTTTGATCGACGGCAAGACAAACCAAACATTCGCTCCAAATCTATTTTACATCACAAATGTACGATTTTTTTTTTTCCAGATATTTGAAGGTTTTTGAGCGTTGATCTTCGAAGATTTCTTTTCCTGATCTTTGAAGGTTTTTGAGTTCAATTCTTTTTTTGATTCGTTGATTTTTTTTTTTCAGAATCTGTGGGTTGTGGAGTTCTTGTAGATTTGATTCTTTGATGCTTAGGATTTGTTTTTAGAATTTCTTACATTTTTTTTAACAAGAACTTGGAGTTTTTTTAGAAATCGAATCGAATGTTATCAGGTATTCGATAATTTATAATTTATTTTTTTTATAAATTGAATAGAATGTTATCAGGTATTCGATAATCTATTTTATATATATATATATATATATAATTTATAAATCTAATTGAATGTTATCGGGTATTCAATAATCAAATTTATAAAAAAAAATTATAAATTGAATCGTATGTTATCGGATATTCGATAATCTAATTTAAAATTTTATAATTTTTTTATAAATCGAATGTTATCGGGTATTAGGATCGTTTCATCATGTTGAGTCGATTTGGGTGATGAAAACAAATCTAAAATCCCATTATTTGAACTGGTTGTTCACGATTTGGGTAACTTGTAATCATTTTATCATAAACTTTTTAAAATTAAAATAATTATTTTTATAATTTTTAAATATAAATTTATTATATTTATATATATTTATAAGGGCATTCTAGTCATTTTTATGTATTTTGGGTGCATTATCAACATTAATTATGTAGGTATTTTGTTTATCAAGAAAATGTTATATGTCTATTTTTAAAAAGAGATGTTATCGAAATTTCTATAAAATTAAAAAAAAAAAATTAATTATTTTTATAGAATTATAACTTTTTAAAATTAAAATAATTATTTTTATAATTTTTTAATATAAATTTATTAAATTTATATATATTTATAAAGGTATTCTGATCATTTTACTCTAATACAACAGAATCCAGCAACTATATCAAACAATAATTATCAGATTTTGGTAAATAACACAGTTCTTTTACATAACTCTATCAAACAAGTTTTTCAGTGTTCCAACTTTTTACAATTATTTTTAACAGCAGTTTCTTACAGTAGATTTTAACAGCTATATCAAACGGGGCCTTAGTGGGTGGGGTGCAATTTCCTCATTTGCATTTATGGAATACAACATGCATGTGGGCCCACCAATCATTCTTATTATTGGTGTCAAAAAAGCAAATCAACTAATCACAATTATCATAAAAAGTTTGACTATTTTCTTGTTTGATTGTCCGAAGATATTAAGGTCAGTTGGATGCCAAAATCGTATAGGAGCATCCCATCAACTAATTAGTTTTTCCTCTCATCTCAATCGTCAGTTTGATTTAGGCAAGAAAATCCAATTTCATATATCCTCGATACATTTTAATTCTCTCTCAACGTTATTGGTGTTAATTTATTTATTTATTTTTCACTTTTAATCCATCTTTTTCTCTTAAAGATACTAAATTGAAGGAACAAATTTTTTTGTTTGGCTGGTGTAATTTTGCAGAGGAAAGTGAAAAATGCTCAAATAAGTAAATACATTCAAAACTAAGGGTACAACTTGGTTTGGGTTGAGGTCATATTGGAATCGAATTAAAATAGGTCGGTTCCACTAAATAAGAACTAGAACCGAACTAAATTTCATTGGAACCACACCAACCCAAACCGATCTAAAGTCAGTTTGGTTCAGTTCGGTTCGGTTCTAATGAGTTGCCAATATTCTATAAATTTTAAGTACTATTTTTTTAATGAAATATATATATATATATATAGGATAGCGTTATTACGACCCCTATTACGACTCACATTGCGACACACCGTTTGTCTTATATGGGAAAAAATGTTTGGAATGGGCTGATTTTTTGTGAGGATGATCTCTGTGATGAGGGGATCATCCTGGCAAAAAATTATCCAATTCCAAAACTTCTAACCCCATCAAAATTGATTTACAAAAATTGGACGGTCTAAAATTTTTCAACTTGTAAACATGGGGCTAGAAGTTTCATAATGAGCTGATTTTTGGCAAGGATGATCTCCTCACCATAGAGATCATCCTCACAAAAAATCAGCCTATTTCAGACATTTTTGCCCATATAAGACAAAACGGTGTGTCGCAATGTGAGTCTACGGAACCCGACCCATATATATATATATATATATATATATATATATATATAAATTTTATACAATAAATCACTAATCTATCCATAAACAGTCATTAGTTTATATATAAAAGATCATTAATCTATGTCTTAATTCTTAAAATAATTCATAATAATTATTACACACACACACACACACACACATACACATATATACATATATATACATACAGGCTTGATCTGAGAACCGAACCAAATTGATCGGTTCTCCATTTTTGTAATCGGGAACCGAACCACAACTTATTCCAAACCGAATCAAACCACTCCAAAGCTATCGGTTTGGTTCGATTCTCTGTTTGAATCGGACCAAGTTGCACCCCTATTCGAAACATATAAAATGCAGTGACGAGTTGTTATTATATATAAATAGAAAAATCGATTGTTTTCTTTATTCCTCCGTATTGGACTTTTTTCCCAAGGAAAATATAGTTAAATCATCTCATGATGGAATGACAAATTATTGGGTTGTACTTGATTTGAAGCATCTTAAACATGTAAAAGAATTTATGGTTTGTTTCCATTAACCACTTTGGAATTTGATAAAAGATGAATCAATTTTGGATAAAATAGTCGTTGCTCTTGTTTAGAATACCCGAGCATGAGCGATGGCTTAGGGAGAAATCCTAAGTCATTAAGCAGTCCTTCCTTTCCTTCGGTAAGGTAGTCCTAAGCTATCTATCATGATTTCGCTAGAGAATTCAACTGAATGTTTCTGTCGTGTTGTCCCTTCCTGTGACATGTACATGGAGTTTGCCTTCCCAAATTTCAGTTAGTCAATCCATGAGAAACTTTCGTTTGTAATAAAATCCCAAACCCTCATTCATCTCTCCTTCTACCAATTCTTAGATCACCTTCTTTCACTTGTTCTGAAAAATGCCGATTGAAAGGAAACCAGAGAAAGTCGTGCCAACTTGGCTGGATCGGCTAGCCAAGGTCAAGCCTCTTAGTTCTGGTTCTGGATCAGATGATGCCAGCCAACATTAATCCAATATCATCTGAGCTGGATCAGCAGTTGAAGGAGATACACAAAGAGCTTGACATCTTAATTGAAGAGTTAGTTAAGAAGAAAGAAACCCAGTAGACAACTTTGTTGAACCTTTGTAAAACTGATTTGTTAATTGGAATATTGTAGCCCAGTGAATGTGTTGAGTGTATATTTTCCTCCACTCTCGGGTGTGTCATACCCCAGTTATTCCCATGACCCTCTTATATTCATAGTTCCCCCTTTCTCCAACACATCGGTCTTTTGGAGTAGTTGGTTGGTTAACATGATATCAAAGCATGGTTTTTAAACTCGGTATTTGGTATCGTCTCGTTCACCTCTGATACCGAGTTGACTCGGACGATACGTCTCGTTCGAGTCGTCACGTTCGACATTGAGACAATGATTTTTAACCACTTAAAAAATCTGAAAAATTCAGGAAAAATTCAGAATTGATTCCTATTAAAAAATGAACCCCCCAAAAAATATAAAATTAAAAAAAAATTCATAATATATCTATCAAAATAAATAAATTAAATATTTATATTGTTACCTTGTTTCATTTTCATTGCACAAGTACACCAAACTTATTTTTCAAACACAATATTTAAAGAGCACCAAACTTACTATCAAAAATATTAATTAAAACACTAATTTCAATTCGATAAAATGTAAATACATGATAACGAGGTTCATACATGCAAAAATAATTTAAATACATTAATAACACTCAGTTTGAGTTTATAGTAATTCGAATCTAAGGCAAACATTAACTAAGAAAGACTTGTAAAAATAGAAATCATGAAAGTGAAACGCCACAATGAGATGAGTTGAAATTTGCACCGATATCCGATAGAACATGTAACCCACTTACCTACAAAAAAATATTTTAAATAAAAAATTAAATTGAAAAATTATTAATTAGATATATTTGATAACAAATTAAAATCACATACACATTACATGGAAGAAGCTAAATCTTACTTGATTTGGAGAAAGATGAAGTAAATCCATCTTTCACTTCGATTTCTTCTTGAATCGGATGACGAAGATAAAATTTTTTCCAAACCCTTGACTTTTTTTCTTCACTTAGTAGAGAAGATGAAGAAAAAATAGAGGAAAATTGATTTGAGGGGTGAAATAATAGAGGATTGAGGCTTAACTTGATGGAGAAAATGAAGTTTTCTCCCAAAATCTTATCTTCTTTTGTTCACTTGGTGGAGAAGATGAAGAAATAATGAAGGAAAATCGATTTGGGGGTGAAATAATTGAGGATTGAGGTAAAACTCGATTAACTCGAACGAGATTTTGAAAATTTCGTCCGATACAACTTGTTTGTCTCGCGAGTTAACATAATATCTGCACTGTCTCGTATATCTCGTTCGTATCGCCCGAATTTTACAAAAATATCGTACGAGACGACTCGCTTATCTCACGATACTCGATCCTCTCATGACACATTGTGAATTGGTTTCGTTAGGCTATGATACCGAGTTAACTCGGGCGATAGGTCTCGGTCTCGGACGAGTTTAAAAACCATGTATCAGAGCGCTAGGTTCGTATAGGTCAAGGGTTGGAATCTTTCTACCCTTAAAGGGTGAGGGGGAGTGTTAGAGTGTATATTTTCCTCCACTCGGGTGTGTTCCTCTCATATTCATAGTTCTCCCCCTCAACAGATCAGTCTTTTGGAGTAGTTGGTTGGTTAATAGAATGGTTTGCCCTGCCTGCAATTTCACCACACTTTTGCAAATTAATAAAGTTGGAGGATTACCTGCCACATAATAGCAGACTAACGGAACCTATAACATTATATAACAACTGAAGAAAGCAGTAGGTTAAAAACAGTTGCTATGCCAGAACACTTTCAAGTAGAAGAAATATTCTCAGTAACAACTCTAAATTAATAATCGTTAATTTGTTGTAAGTTGTAAACCTGTTCTAGACCATTTACACGACCTAATTACACTACAGACCAATCCTTAAGGGAATATAAACCAATAACTTGGACCCAAACCTTCCACCAAATAACCAAGGAATTTGGTCTAGTATACACATGCAATTCTCAACATCACTGTGTATGGTAACTGTGGAGGATATTTCTCACTAGGAATTGAGGGTGACACGTGGCACCTAGGGATTCGAGTTTGGTATGGATATACGAGGGTAAGCTCGGTAGAAAGTACAAAATATGTACGAGATACGTCCCAAAATCCCCTTCTAAGTTGGAGAAGGGTAAAATCGGTAGTGGGGTCCAATTAAGTCCTAAGGTCTCATCTCTATATATATAGATGGACACATGAGCAAAGAGGTATGATTTTCTCCCCTCTCCAAACTTCACTTATTTTTTGTACTAAATCTCTGACTTGGACGTCGGAGTGGTGTCATTGCAGGCACACTTAGGAGAACAAGGAGAGGGGATCGCGAGGTGGTGACACATATCTGAAAGTAGAGCGAAAATCCGCATCTACAATTGGCGCCGTCCGTGGGAACTCGAATATGAACCACGATTTCATCAAATGGGGTTAATTGACGGGGGAAGATTTCGAAAAGTGGTTGTTGTGTTCGGAAGAAACATAAAAAGAGTCGTTTTTGATAATTTGTATGGTGATCCACCTTTTAAATCGAAGAAAAACGTAGAAACAGGGAGAGAAGATGTCTTCAACAAGAACACCATTGTTGGAATTTGAAGGAGAAGAGAGAAAGAGTGGAGGGTGGAAGAAGAAGGTTTTGGATTTAGAGGAGGCCAAGTATCAAGTCTTCTTCTCTACACCTATGATCATCACCAATCTTTCCTATTACTCTATCACCTTAGTATCTGTCATGTTTGCTGGTCACCTTGGTCAACTTGAACTTGCTTCCTCTACTCTTGCTAACTCTTGGGCTACTGTCACTGGTTTTGCTCTTATGGAATCAAGGAAGAGGTGATAGAAAATTGGTTGGAATTTTTGCTGTCTTTGTTCTACCTCTATAGGTTTTGAGGAAGTTTTATCTGTTAGAGGTACTTGAACTGCTTTCTGTAATGTTATAATCTGCTATTGAGTTAGTTGGTTTTGGACCGAATCGACTAGAATCGATTTGTACCCAACATCTTGGAATAGGATTTAATACCGAATTACAAATCATAATGATGGAGGATGATTTATCCCAACCCCATCGTTGGTAGTGCCGCGAACGATGAATCAAACACGTTGGCAGACTAACCTTCGGACTTCTTGTGGAGCTTCAACTTGAGAGGTCGAAGACGTAGGCATCGGCATTTTCTTTCTTCTATCTATAAGATCTGCCTGCTAGAGAAGAGGTAGCCATTAATGGCGGTTTCCAACCTTAGTGACTTCATCTACAAGGAAAGCTGAAGCAATGATATCGTCAGGATTTATGACCAAATTATAGGAAATGTGTTAAGGAGTGGTACAGTGAATCAATGATGTGCAGGTACTTTTACTTACCTCTTATTTAAAGCATTTTGAATGGTAAGTAGAAAACAAAAAAAAAGAGTGGAAGTCAGTTTGATGTATACAGCTCATCAAGAGTTGATGAGTGATGCTGTGATGCATCCACATCAATTGTTGATGTTCTTTAAAATCAGCAACCATTTAGCAAATAAGGCAGAAGTATAAAAAATGGCTTAAAGTGGGAATTGGGTTTGGATTTGGTGCATTGATTATACATCATTTTTGTATGAAAATCTCTTCTTAATATTGGAAGAGGAAAGTGAGGTCAGTGGTTAAAGAATATTGGGGTGTGGGCACATTTTCTATAATAAAAAAAAGGGGGAAAAATGATTTTAAATCTAATATAGGATTCATAATTCCCACCAAATCGCATTGAGTTACTTAATTGTTGACTCAATCAAGTCAATCAACGTATTGCGCCGCCCATAGTAAGGTGCCACGTGACCCAATTTATCTCTCGAGTTAATTCAACATAAGAGTGACTCGGGGGGTTAAGTGCAAGCTCGACTCAAGAGTCAAATTTTAGGACTTTGATCGAGCAGAGTGATGTAATTCGAAGACTTAACCCGGATCCGACTTACCAAATCGTATGGTATAAGTAGAGTCGTAATATAAAGGTAAGGAGTTTGCATCAAATGTTATGTTGATGGTCGTCAGGACCCAATTAAGTTAGTAAAATTGTATAAATTGGGGGCTTAACTAAGCCCGACATGCCGAGTCACTAGACTCCAATTGAATTTATTAAAAACTCGATGAGTTGAGGGACTCCACTAAGTCGAGCTACTAAGTTTGTAATTCAAAATTTTGATCGAGACAAGGTGACTTCGTCGAATAGTGTAACGAATAATTAGGAATTCATCCGAGTCAAATAGCTCAATGGATTATGGAAAATCTGTGTGGGGGTTCAATTTAACCCCGACTCACCGAGTCATATGGGAAACCAATCCCAACTCACTAACATCGACTCAACGAGCCGAGTGGGTTTGACTTAAGAGATTGATTTATAAATTAGATTCGGTCAAACCACATTGTTTTAAGCAATGACGTAGATCGACAACATTGGATTGAGAACTAATTGCCTTATTAGTTTATGCAATTATTATTGTTGCATGTCTACTGTTACTTTAAAGATGCAGGAAGCAGAAGAACTTGACATACACCCGACTCATATGGGGAGTCCGGTCCATATCCTAAGTCGATCGTACGGGACCACTTAGTGCCACACCCGACTCACATGGGGAGTCCAGTCCATATCCTAAGTCGGTCGTACGGGACCACTTAGTGCCACACCCGACTCATATGGGGAGTCTGGTCCATATCCTAAGTCGGTCATGCGGGACTACTTAGTGCAAAATCCGACTGTTGGGGGTCGACCTACAAAGAAAGCCTTGGCCCTTCACTGATGCCGAGCCCAACCGAGGGGTTGGTGTAGTGGAAAGCCTTGGCCCTTCACTGATGCCGAGCCCAACCGAGGGGTTGGTGTAGCGGAAAGCCTTGGCCTATCAGGGGAGCCGAGCCCGATCTGGGACTTCGATCGGTTATTCTATCATTTATCAAAGTCTTGGCCCATCAGGGGAGCCGAGCCCGATCTGGGACTTCGATCGGTTATTCTACCATTTATCAAAGCCTTGGCTTATCAGGGGAGCCGAGCCCGATCTGGACTTCGATCGGTTATTCTACTATTTATCAAAGTCTTGGATTGTTGTGAGATCCGAGATTGATCTGAGATTTCGATCAGTTTTTCTATTATTAATCTAAGTCTTGGATCATTTCAGGATCCAAGCCCGATCTGGGACTTCGGTCGATTCTTCTATTATTTAACGAAAATCCTGGTTCGTGAGAGGAGCAAATCTCGATCGTAAGGGGGTCGGTACACAGCGAATCTTGGCGAGTGAAGGAAACCAAACCCGATCAATGAGGGTCGGGTTTACTCGTCTGTGTTTTTTTATTATATATATAACGATTGGTTTATAAGGGAGGCAAGTCCATCCATTGGGGGTGGGTTTAATTGATTTCTATTCCAAACCCGACCATAGGGGGTTATATCTATTGGTTTTGGAGATCGGGTTTATGATGGTGGTACCAAGCGCAGTCAATAATCAGAAAATGACAATTTATGGGGTGCGTGACCACGTGTCACATAGTACCATTCATTTATTCTCGGGTGCTCGGACTAAAAGTCCAAACCCCCGAGAGGGGGTATTGTAGAGGATATTTCTCACTAGGAACTGAGGGTGACACGTGGCACCTAGGGATTCGAGTTTGGTATGGATATACGAGGGTAAGCTCGGTAGAAAGTACAAAATATGTACGAGATACGTCCCAAAATCCCCTTCTAAGTTGGAGAAGGGTAAAATCGGTAGTGGGGTCCAATTAAGTCCTAAGGTCTCATCTCTATATATATAGATGGACACATGAGCAAAAAGGTATGATTTTCTCCCCTCTCCAAACTTCACTTATTTTTTGTACTAAATCTCTGACTTGGGCGTCAGAGTGGTGTCATTGCAGGCACACCTAGGAGAACAAGGAGAGAGGATCGCGAGGTGGTGACACATATCTGAAAGTAGAGCGAAAATCCGCATCTACAGTAACAATAAATGGTAGTTTACACCTTGGTCATTTCATGGAAGATTACGCCATTTTTCAGCAACGAAATGGTAATTTACCCTAACAATAAACTTTTTGAGAACTGAGCTGAATATATTGTTGAGTGAAAAATATGCTTACCCAGCGGCAATGCTAACCATTGTGCAAATGCCTAGTTGTCTAAGTTTTATAAGGTCCAGTGTTGTTGAGAAAGATTTTGGTTTCACAGCTTTCAAGCAGCTTTGAGCAACCTGTCTCGTTAAAACATGCTTATCTTGTGGAAACACCAAATATTTGCACCTCGCCAAGTCGGAAAGAGCTATATTATTGAGGTACAGCTAGGATTAGAAATCTGTTTGCATCTTTGAGTCACTGATCTCATTACTATAGACTTAACCTGGTGGTGATACACAATTTTGCCTACAGAAAGAATGGTATTCTGCAAAAATCTTTTAAACTTTAGCTTCATAAAAAATTCGACCATTTCAAATATAAAATAGTAACAATTTTGAAGTAAGGAATATCATATAATATGCATCCTATGCTCCAATATTCGATATGCAAACTTGAGGAAGTAGGTTAGGTAAATGGTTCCAATTCCTACAAGGACCAAGATATCATTCAAGTGAATCAACAGTCACAAATCGGGCTGAGATTTGATGGTATGATAGAAACAATCTTGAGAAGAAGTGATTGTTGAACGCCAAAATGTAATCAACACGAACACATCAATTTAATATCAATAAATTTGGATGAATAGTTCACACTTCACAGCACAAACTTTTGAAGATCAAAATTAGTGCATCAAACTCACAATCTGCAACTTTCTATCATACTTCATGCACAATTTTTTGTATAAAAGCTCAAAAAGCAGGGGTTGGACACATATCATGCACAAACTTCATTATATTTTTAATTTATTTCAGCAGAAATAATTGCATTTGGTCAGTCCAACATTAAAACTCAAAATAAAGACTTACGACTATAAAAACATGAAACATAGTTGAAAAAAAAAAAGTAAAAGCCCGTAGCATCACGCCGGATGTGGTTTTCTTGTCATGTTCTCACTTCTTCTTGTTTTTCTTGTTTAGTTATTTGGGGGCTAACTCAGCCTCCTCTCCTCGTATTCTTCTTTAATAAAATTTATATTTATCAAAAAAAAAAAACTTACAAAAGATCTCCAGGTGCATGTAGAAAGCTACCAACCTAAAAGCCCAAACATATCTTACATACATTATTATTATCAAAATTCATTTTTCACCTAAAATGTGGACACTGCATTGAGGTGAACCTCTTCTGTAGAAAAACAATATAGAACCTATTCTACTTCAAAAATTGGCTTAGATGCAACTGTACTAATGTATAGTAGAATTAAACTAAGCATGTTATAACAAGATCCCATATGAATCCTCAACAGAAAAAATCAGACAATCCTATTTTTACCAAATAAAGATGAAAAACAACTCATAATTAAGAAGCTTTTCAATGTAAACAAAAAACTAGTTCATGGCAAACCTGCTGTTCAGAGTTGTGGAAATGCACTATGTGAAGAAGCACTATGGAGCCCTTCAAAGATTCCTATATTGTTGTTTAAGATCCCAAAGTCCATCCCAATTGTTCAAAATGGAGATGGGACCAGATGCCTTCATCTTCCCATTTCAATTCCTCCCACCATTCCAGCTCTCCTTGAATCTCTATTTGAGGACGATTGGTTCTGTTTACTTCGAGTGGGAGTGCCCGCAGTTTTGGACACCCTCCAACTTTGAGGTTTCGTAGAGATGGCAATACTCCACCACAGATACTCTTCAACTCTGACAATTTCCAGAGAGTCAACTTACGCAACCTTGGGAGTGCACTTTCCCCCAATACCATTTCTCCAAATACACACTCAAATTCTTCACAGAATTTGATCTGGAGTGTTTCAAGGTTTTTTAGCTCCAGGCCTGAAGAGAAGACAGTGATGAGGCTTGGGCAGCAATCTAGATATAAATTTTTAAGACATGTAAAGCTCCCAGATTGTGCCACCCCTTCACACAAAGTCCTCAACTCAGAAAGATTCGAGACCCAGAGACTCTGTAAACATCTTCCCAATGCCACATTCTCTTCCGTCTCATCCCCATAAAATACACTCTCCATTCCGTCACATCTCTCTATCCAGCATTCTCTCATAACTTTAACATTTTCAGTACCTATATCTGACAGTCGTGTGATAGATGCATTCTGCTTTAAAAATAAAAGTTCCACACGATTGAGGATCCCCTTGATACCACTGGGAAAGCTTTGAAACCCACAAATTTCCAAAAAATTGTCAGGCACTGTTGATTGAGGAAGCCACCTGGTTTGAGTGTAGTAGGTATCTTTGAATATGAATTCCTTACCATGAAAATAAATGTCATCTTCTTTTCCTTGCTTTTCAATAGAGCACAAACATAAATTGAACCTTTGGAAGCATTTCTCCCACAATTGTGAGTTATTGCAAATAGAGTGCAAAATATCAGAATCGCTTACAGTTACACGTATACAAGATCTGCAGCCATCTTTTTTAGATACATTCATTATGTCCCCCCACTCAGTTTCAAAGGATTCATTCAGAAAGGGCTTGCTGAGATCATTACATTCAGGAAGACCATTCTTCTGCCCAATGGATTCATCTGGGAATTGCCTAAAAGCAGTAGCACCAAAAAGATCGAGCTCCTCCAGTCTTCTAAATGCTTGCAAAGGTGGAAGTGTCTCTAGTTTCGAGTAACTTCTTAGCAATAGTTGAGAGAGTCTGGTGCATTTGTAAAGGAATGTTAGTTGTTCAACTTGGGTTCCATACAGATCCAATTTTTTAAGGTCATTCTTCTGCATGAAGAATTCATCTGGGAATCCCCTGAAAGCGGTGGCACCAGAAAGATTGAGTACCTCGAGTCTTGTAAGTGCTTCCAAAGGTGGCAGTGTTTCTAGATTCGAGCAACCTCTCAGTAATAGTTGACATAGTCCACTGCATTTGGAAAGGAATCGTAGGTTTTCAACTGGGGTTCCAGACAGATCTAATTTCTTAAGGTCAATCTTCTGCTCAAAGGATTCATCGGGGAATTGCCTGAAAGCAGTAACTCCAGAAAGATCAAGCACCTCAAGTTTTGTTAGGACGTCTAAGTTTTCCAGTGATTTCAGTTTCAAACAACCTCTTAATAATAATAATTGGGAGAGACCTGTGCATTTAGAAAGGGATGGTAGCTTTTCAACTTGGGTTCCAGAAAAATCCAATTTTTTAAGGCAATTCTTTTGTCCAAAGGATTCTTCTGGGAGTTTCTTGAATGCGGTAGCGCCAGAAAGATCAAGCACCTCCAGTTTTGTAAGTGCATCCAAATTTGGTAATACCTTTAGTTTCAAACAACCTCTTAATAATAGTTGGGAGAGACCGGTGCATTTTGAAAGGGATGGTAACTGTGCAACTTGAGTTTCAGAAAGGTTGAGTATTCGAAGGGAAAATGCGAAGGACCCATCATTGAATTTTTGGAATGCAGTAGAACCTGAAAGATCAATTTCTTCCAGACCTCGAAGATTTGCCAACGGTGGTAGTGTCTGTAAATTCAAACAACTTCTTAGTAAGAGTTGACGGAGACGACTTTGTGTAGGAATGGCTGGTAAATGGACAATCCGAGTTCCTGACAGATCGAGTATTTGAAGCTTACATTCTAGGGATTCATCTTGAAAATTCTTAAAAGCAGTGGAACCCGAAAGATCAAGCAACCGAAGATTCCAATGTAAAGGTGGGAGAGTCTTTATGTTAGAACAACCTCTTAGAAAAAGTTGACGGAGACGGAAACATTTGGAAAGAGATAGTAGTTGAACAACCTGGGTTCCAGATAAGTCAAGTATACGAAGGTAAGAGTTCATTTCAAAGGATTTGTCTTGGAACTTCCTCAATGAACTAGTACCCCAAAGATCAAGCACTTTGAGTGACGTAAATGCTTCCAGACATGGCAGCATGTCAAAGCATGAACAACCTCTCAGTGAGAGGTAATGGATGCCATTTAGACTGGAAATGGGTGGAAAACGGTCAAACACGGTTCCAGAGAGGTGGAGTTGCTTAAGGGAAGTCTTATCCTCAAACAATCGATCGTCAATTTTTCTCAGAGAGCTAGTTCCTGATAGATCGAGCACTTTAAGATGTTTAGCTGCTTTCAGATGTGGCAGTTCCTCCAAGTATGAGCAACCTCTTAGGATGAGATGGCAGAGGCCAAAAAGGTTGGAAAGAGATGTCGGCAACTTTTTAATGTGGGTGTCTGAGAGGTCGAGGGCTTCAAGGTGACACATAGTCACAAAGAAGTCATCAGGGATTTCCTTCAAGGCGTGAGCACCCGAAAGGTTGAGCACCTTTAGATTAGTGAGGCCTCGTATGTGGTTCAAGTTCTCCGAAGTGCCACAACCTCTTAACACAAGCACATAAAGCTCCTTCAAATTGGAAAGGGATGATGGCAGAGACCTCATTCCAACATGGAGAAGGGTGAGAATTTGAAAATTCTGCATTTTCTGAAAGAATGCATCTGGGATTTCAGTTGAGAGGGTACCTTCAACATTCCTGCCGTGAAACAACAGTGTTGAGGATTTGGGGAATTCCGGACAATCAAGGTACTTTGTTTGCAAACTCCCATCCATCAGAAAGATTTTCCTGAAGCTATCTTGCTCTGTATATAGTTCAGGAATAATTAACCTCACACTAGCTTTTGCCAAAATTATATCACTTCTTTCGTGTTCTAAGATATAATTCCTGCCCATGTAGTGTAGGCTGTCATGCACCATCACATGGCTGTTGTCTGATTTATACAGCAGATAATGATCTATGAGCTCCTTTAATATATGTTTGCCTTCCTCATATGCATCCTCCAAACAATCGAATCCTTCAGTAAATCCTTCTATAATCCAAGATGTTATCAACCCTTTCACATTGATATGATGGTACTTTGGATAGAGTGTGCAGTACAAGAAGCAATCTTTCATGACCTTGCTGGGTAACATTGCACAACTAATTTCCGTTATAGTCAATAAGTCGATGGTTCGTAGATTATATGCCATTTTCAATCTAGCCCCCAATGTCAGGCTAGTATCTCCCTTGATGTTTCTCAATGCTCCAGCTAGTAATATAATGTCCAGAGTCACACCATAACAGTCATGGACTAAATCTTCAGCTAGGGAATGCCTATCTGGAGAATCAAATGCTACCCCAACTTTGTCGCAGAACAATAACCAAGCTTCATCAAAGTGCAAGGGATTCAGAGAAAGAACCCTATTGGGGGGTAAATTCGAAGAGATGTGTGTATGTCCAATGAATAAAACCTTGGATGATTTATTTCGTCGCTTGGAAGGTAGAGGAACTCCTAATTTATCCAGATCATTTAAAGAAAAGCCCTCTGCATCATCTAGAATCAGCAAAAAACTCTTCTCTGCAAGTATCACAGCGATATCATGTTGTAAGCTCTTCTCAGTCATTTCTCGAACGGCCTTCATCATGGTTGAAGATAGCTTCAACTGATCAATAATTTGCATCATCATATCTTGGAAGTTATAATTATAAGAGGAGCCCACATTTAGCCAAATGGCAATGTTGAAGAGACCAGTCTCAACCGCAGTGTGCATCACTCGCCTTGCCGTCCATGTTCTCCCGCTGCCTTCTTTCCCTTCAATTCTAACAATTTTAACATCTTTTTCACTCAACCATTTCAGCACTTTTTGTATGTTTTCTTCTGCTGTTTTGACAGTTGCACTTGATGATGATGATGATGGGACAGTGATCTCTTCTTCAAGAGTTATGTCAGAATCTGGTTGACCATTCAAGTCCAACCTACAACAACAAAAACAACTAATTTATAAATGTTACTAGAGCAAGGAAAAGAAAAGCACAGCTACGTGCGAGGATAGAAATGAATAAAAGAAGGTTATTATCACCAATTCAACTGACCTTATGAAAATGTCTATCAAAATTTCTATATAAGGGTCCTAAGCATTGTAACCAACTTCATGAATAAGAGAGGGTTATTGTTGATCTATAAATCACCAATTCAACTGATCTAATGAAAATTTCTACATAAGGGTCCTAAGCATAGGAACCAAGTTTGGATTCGGCAATTATTACCAAAAATAAATTCAACAATTATGCAAAAAATATTTTTTGATGTTTGAAAAAAAAAAAAAAATTTGCAAGCAAAGGGTTCATGTTCAACAGAGGTGAATTGCCAAAGGTTGAAGATGAAGGTGACATAAAACATTGTGGTTATGGGATAAAATTTCACATGATTAATCAGCAAATCACTAACGATCTGACAATTTACAGATTCAAATGGTTAACCCCTTCAGCAAATCACTAACGATCTGACAATTTACGGATTCAAATGATTAAACCCTTATTTGGTGATTTTTTTTCTGAATATTGGAAAAATACAAAGAATTGTTAGGATGGAATAATGGGAACATTTTACCAAAACAGGAAACTAAGGTTGAAAAATTACCTGAGACAGAACACTTTCCAAAATAATTACCAAGTCATGTTTTTTTTTACTGATTTGGGAATTAATTTTTCTATTTGAAATAATTAATTTGCTATTCGTCGTAATAGTGTAATACCTAAATCATATATGTTTTCTATTGGTTTGAATTTGATTGGAAAAGAAGAGGATTAAAAATTCATGAAAGCATGGTTTCAAATCTCGTCCAATACCGGTATGTCTCAAGATGACTCGCCCAAATCATCACAGTATCTTTCAAGACTGAGTGAGATATTGTACGTGAATCATCTCATCCAATATGTCATTTGACAACCGAGATGACTCGGGTGATATTTTGAAAATCTCGGCCTAGTCAACCGTTTTTTTTTTTTTATGGCTAATAATCTTTAAATCCGTCTTATTTAAAATAAAATAAAATAAGTATAATTATTTGCATAAAAAATATTAATAAATAACTTTAGACTGAGTTAAAGGATTTATCTCACTTGAAATGAGATGACTGAGACGAATCAACTTGGTATTGGTGGGGGGAGAGACGAGATGAAACACTAAGTTTTAAAATCATGCTTGGAGGGGTGTTTTAAGTATGAGTCGTGCTGGGGTGACCTCAATTCACACTTTCACCGTGTAAATACAAAATCCACTGGTAGGCAATTATCCCCAAGATAGCAATCATTGGAATATGTATTGCATAGGCAAAAATGTGAACTTTATCCTAGCCCTACATATGTCATTGGTGTGTTCTAGATGATTAGACTAAAGTGGAGCTAGGGGGTCATCAGAATTGTCATGCCTCTCATCGACAGCGTTCCTGCTCGGATGTGGGAACCTAATTAGAGCCTGGGACTTTGAACATGACGAATCTCATTCAGAATAAAAAGGAGATTGACCCTATTATGCTTCATATTGGGATCTTTTCCTTGTTTATCTGCATTCCTTTTATAACTGCCCTTCGAATTTATTTTGTAGATCGTGGGAAAGGAAAGGATATTTCCATATCCCATGAATAACGAGGTAGGGATGGTGAGGGAAAAGATGGTTATTGAATGTGGGAAGTCTATAAATAGGGAAGGATCTCCACAAGAGAAGGGTTTTGATTCTTTGTGATTTTGAGATCCAAAATCCTAATTAGAACACTAACTTGGCCATGGAAACTCTTTGGCAAGTACCACACCGATGCCCCATTTCGGAGGATAGGCAGAGGATCACCATTAAATCTTCAAGTTCAACGTGAAGACGATTAACCAAGAAAAGATCCATAGATGTATTATCAGGATAAACACAATCCTAATAGTTGGATTGTGTGTTATTAAATGAGTCATTGTTCTTTTCAAAAAAAAATTAAATGAGTCGTTGTTCTTAAACCAACTAAACCTGACCTATATATATGGGACTGTTCGAGGGACACAAATTTTGACGTGTTTCAGAAATATGGGTTAAAATATTCAGAATGGGCTGATTTTTTTTAGGATGATCTCTATGGTGAGGAGATAATCCTCACAAAAAAATTAGGTCATTACGAAACTTCTAGACCCAGTTTTACAAGGCAAAGAATCGTGGACCGTCAATTATTTGTAAACCACTTTGATTGGGTTAGAAGTTTTAGAATGGGCTGGATAGTTTGTGAGGATGATCTCTATGGTGACTGGTGAGGAGATCATCCTCACAAAAAATCAGCCCATTCTGAAACTTTTAACCCATATTTCTGAAACACATTGTCCTATATATATAGTTGGTCTATAGGTACTCTTGATCTTTACTCCTGATTTTTACACTTGCAATCAACATTTGATTTAGAGAAATCTATGGTATGAAATGGTGCTAATGTGCATATTACATCAGTTATTTTGAGTATGAGCCAAGCCTTTAGTTTTATTATAGAATAATCGATGGTTTAGATGTACCCCTGTCCACGTCTTGGTAAAAATTTGAGATAGTCCCCTTTATTCAAAGTTTCAAACCATGACATGCTTACCCTTGACTTTGGTCTTCTTTTATAGACTACTAAAAAAACCCTAAATAACCTCACCTTTAGAATAAAAAACATTGATTTTTCTTTCCAAAACCTGTAGAAAACCCTTGATTTTTCTATCCAAAATTTATAATATTTACTTCAAAAATCTTATGTAGTTCTTGAGGTTTGAAGTTAATAGAATCTATAGATTGAAGAAAATGATAGACGTTTTTTTTTTTTTTTAATTGAAAGATATAGCATTTTAAGGTTGAAAAGTAGGGTAAAAAATATTTAACCAAGAGGTCGGACATGACTGATTTTGGAAAGAAAAATCTAGGTTGATGATGAAGAGGGCCTTTAGGCCATATATATATATATATATATATATATATATATATATATATATATATATATATATTTTTACATTTAGTTATAAGAGAAAACTAAGGTCAAGGGGTATGTCAACAGTTTGCAAACATAAGGGCTAACCAAATCAAGGGGAAGAAGGACAACTATCCTCTTTTATTTTATGGATATAGCTATGTGTGACCCCCTAGAAATCATACTTTTTGGTTTTCTTTAACATAATAGTGTTCATGACAAAAAGAAAAAGAACATGACATTTTTTTTTCTTTCTAAGATTTGAGGCATGTTCTCATTCATAGAAGTGAAGTTGGAACTTGAAACCCCTCATATGTGTGTGTGTGGGGGGGGGGGGGGGTAACCTAAACAAGAGGCTGAAGCTTTTGGATTTCATGTTGGTATTTGAAATTAAGTTAAATGAAATTTGGTTTCATAATGATTAGACTAATTTTGCTCTTTTTTATTTTTTTTGGGAGGTTTTTTAAGAATGATTGTTAGTTGTGAAAATTTGTGAGTTTGTTTCACTGTAGGAAAATTTACTTAATATACCTTGTGGGGGTGACTTTTTTCTAAATCCCCTTACTTTTGTGTGGTATCTTGATGGCTCAGTTAGTAAACTTTTTTTTTCTTACCCTCTTCACCCCACCCCTCCCTTATTATATTTTCAAAATACCCAAAATACTATTTTAATACACCTGGGTTTTTCATTGGAGCTTAGCATTGGATATATCTTTCCTAAAAACCCAAAATGCATACACAATAATGACGTAACGGACACTCAGAAAAATTGTTACACTCTTCTTACGATTGGAATTGTAAAATCTTAATCAACGAATTTGACTTTTCATTTTTTTTGTTTGAACTAGACACTGGATAGATCTTTCCAAAATATCGAAACTGCATATATAATTATGGAGAAACAAACACTCAGGTCAAACATGATGAATAAATATTTAAAACTATTTGAGTATGTTGTTCTTAATTCATAATTTATAATTAGAAATCATTGTAATAGATCGAAAGTTACATTGTTCGAAATAATAAGTAGAGTATATCATTCTCCAATTGTCATTCACTGTCATGATTGTCAAAATGGATTGTAATCGCTATGGAAAATCCTATGTATGATAAAAAGAGGTGAGAAACATGGTCTTTTAGCTATTTTAAAAACTATTGTAAGGGAGAGGGTGGGTATGAAACAAAAAGTTTACTAACTGGACCATCAAGATACCACCCAAAAGTAAGGGGGGACTTGGGAAGAAGTCCCTCTCCCATGGTGGATTAAATAATTTTCCCTTTACCTTATTGTTAACATGTGTCGCAGTGGTTTTTATTGTTCTATGTTTCTATTATGGGAAATTTTATTGACATGGCAAGAAAGTTTAAGGGCCCTCATATTTTTAGGGGCCTCTAAAAATAAAATAAAAATAGAGAGAGGGAAAGAGATCTGAAGAGGAAGAGAAGAAGAAAAAGAAAAACAGAGAGAGAGATCGGAGGAGGAGATGAAGAAAAACAAAGAGAAAGAGCGAGAGAGAGAGATCGGAAGAAGTAGAAGAGAGAGATTGGAAGAAGAGGAGGAGGAGAACAAGAGAGATCGGAGGAGGAGGAAGAGGTGTCGGAGATTCATGGCCAGTTTCTGGCGTGTTGATACACCGGAGTAACAAAAAGGTGTTGGAGATTCGTGGGTGCCCTAAAAAACAATTTTATTTATTTATTATTATTATTGCCCTTTGGCCTGCCCTGAAGAATTGTGGTGTGTCAATAAAATTCCCCTTCTATTATATTTCAAAGCAAAAGAAAAAATGGCTTTATTCCAAAATAAATCATCAATAACAGGGGGTAATTAGGGTATTTCACTATCACAACCTATAGAAAATTAGCCATTTAAAAAGTTTAATCATTTCTAAAAAAGTATTTAACATGAATTGGTAATTATTTTGAAAAGTGTGTTGTCCCAGTAATTTCTAAATCTTTGATTCATGAGTTGGGGCCACATCCCAAGAATGAATGAAAAACTAATTG